>NC_091469.1:163121648-163324148 GCF_036971445.1 Narcine bancroftii
ATTCTGGATTTTCAGAAGGCATTCAATTCATATTAATTATCAATGGAAGTTGAAATAGATACTAATAGCCTCTAGAGAGACTTTAAATTTTAATTTTAAATGCTTAATTATAGAGACAAAGCTCATGCCCTTCCAGCCACAAACTCGTGCAGCCCAAAATGCATAATTAACCTCCAACCTCATACTTTTTGGAAGATTGGAAGAAATTGGAGCATCTGGAGGTAGCCACACTTACAGACTCAAACCCTGGTTGCTGGCAGTGTTATAGCGTTATGCTATGTGGTGATAAAGTGACAAATTCCAGGACACTTCATTTTTAGAAGATTTATTTTAATTCACTTCTGAAAAAGGCTTCAGAAATGCTTCATTGGAATTGAGTTTTGAAAGTGGAGTTGAAAATGTAGTTTCAGCACTTCTGAATTGGGTGAATGTACAGGCCAGAAAATTAATCCCACACAAACACATAATAAAGTATGGCCAGTGAAGTATAGTTGCTGTTGTAGTATGGAAAATCTGGAAGCTAATTTTCATAGATCGTCCCATAAACAGAAATGAGACAACCAATGTGTCTGAGGTTGAAAAATTTATAGCAGAATGGTAAAGCATACATGTAGGTGAATATCTTTGAATAAATTTCTTACAATGGAAGGATTCAATCCTTTATCTGGACCTTTACAAATTTGTAGTGAAGTTGATTTTCGAGCATTTGGTGATATTAGATATCAAGTTAATAACATGGTAGAAAAATGTGAGTAAATCAACAATTATTGTAGGTGACCACAGTTATAAATTATTTTGAGTCAGATTATTGGCAGAGAGCAGGAGGTTTGAGCTAGTGGAGCTATTCTAGTGAACCGGTGCAGACTCGAAAGGCCAACATGGCCTGTTTCCGCTCCGTAAATGGTTATATGGTTAATAACCAGTTATCTGTCTTAACAATGTTGGTTGTAGACTAGCCATTGCAATGACATGGGGATTTCCTGATCACCACCCTCCCCACCACCTCCTGATCTGAGGACCATAGCATCCTGGTTTAAGACAGCCTTCTCAATGGGGGCCCCTCAGCACCCCTTGGGGGGGGGGCGGGGAGTGGGTCACAGCACATTTCAGTAGAAGCTTTGTTTTCTTTTCACCTCATGGAATTTAAATAGTTTTGACGTTTTGTTTTACCTCGTTGGTAGGAGAGAAGTACAGAAGAAACTAAAACCTGACTGCTTCACAGGAAAGGGGGCCCATAAACTTTGAGCAGAGCCGTGGCCAAAAAAAGGTTGAGAATGGCTGGGGACCAGGCAGGAAAATGGATTTGTGCCCTAGATCCGATCTGCCTGATTTCACGGACTGACAAAGCAGACTCAAGGGGCAGCCTGGATTACACGAGCTCCTGTTCTTTTTCTCTTACATTCTCAAGTATGTCTTTTGAACGATATCTGAAACTTTCACATATACTGTGACATTGTGCAGTGTCTTTACATTTGCATTCTCTTGTTCATTGCAAATTATTTTCCAACTCCTAATATAATGCACCTGCTGCACAAAATAATATATTAGTTACTTTGACCATGTCCAATATTTTGGAAGAGTTCAAAGAAATTCCATTTTCTACCATTGCCTGGTATGTGCAAGATGAAAAGATTTTTTCTTGGAAACTTTTTGATTAAAACTATGATTCTTCTTTTACTTTCATTCTTCGTCTGAAGGAACTAATAATCATGAATTTGTGACGTGTGATTTTCAGCACCAGAATTTGCCTTTGAGTCTAAATATTTCCTGTTGCAACCGATCGACATACTGTTCTATCCCAGCCATTCTCAATAAGGACATATGGCTGTGGAGGCCCGGTCAGGGGTTGTATTTAAGGCAGACATTGATAGGTATCTGAACAGTCAAGGGATCAAAGGTTATGGGATGAGAAGGCAGGGGGAGTGGGGCTGAGTGGGAGAATGGATCAGCTCATGATGGAATGGTGGACTGGATGATGGGCTGAATGGCCTACTTCTGCTCCTACATCTTATGGTGTTATGATCGTAAATCACTTTCTCATGCGACAGTAATAAATCCAATGTTGGGAATGGGGTCCCAATTCGTTGAAAGAGAGCACAGGAATTCGTGCTGTGGTGAGTTTGAGGGGTAAGGGAATGGCACCTGAGAGGATTAAGTCAAGTTTATTAGCTTGTGGGCCAAGATGTGGTGGTGGAGGACCAGTAGACATCAAGTAAGTGGTGGAGGACCAGTGGACATCAAGTAAGTGGTGGAGGACCAGTAGACATCAAGTAAGTGGTGGAGGAACAGTGAATTATGAAGGGAATAGATAGACTAGATGCAAGTAGACTCTTCCCCCTGAGAGCAGGGGAGGTTGAAACAAGAGGACACAAGTTGAAGGTAAGTGGGCAAAATTTTAGGAGAAACATTAGAGGATGCTTCTTCACTCAGAGAATGGTGGCTGAATGGAATAATCTTCCAGAGGAAATAGTTGAGGCAGAGTCAATTCTTTCATGTAAGAGGTGGCTGGATATATACATGTATAAGAGGGGGTTGGAGGGTTATGGGCAGAGAATAGGTGGGGGGATCTAGCGGAGTTGTTTGAGTAAATCGGCGTGGACTTGAAGGGCCGAGATTACCTGTTTCCATGCCGTAAACTGTCATATGGTTATATGGTTATGGACATAAAGTAAGTGGTGGAGGACCAGTAGACATCAAGTAAGTGGTGAAGGACCAGTGGATATCAAGTAAGTGGTGGAGGACCAGTGGACATCAAGTAAGGCTTAGTATGAAAGAGAAGTTACAGAAACAGATAGTTGATATTGAACAAAGGCATTGTATCTACTATATGCCTTCATTCAGGAGTCTGATAATGGAGGGAAATAAACTGTCCTTGAATCTGGTGGTGCATGATCTCCTGCTCATGAGTCTTCTTCCTGAACGGGAAGGAGGTGAAGAGAGTGTGGCCAGAGTGGGAGTCATTTAATATGTTGGCTGATTTTCCAATGCAGTAGGAGGTATGGATAGGTGATAGGGGGTGTTGGTGTGATGGTCTAAGCCACGTTCTCAACTCTCTGCATTTCTTGCAGTCTTCGGCAGGATGCTTTCAATGGTACACCTGCAGAAGTAGTTCAGGCATGCCGGTGACATGCTGAAGTTTGGAGCCAAAACCCTCGTGTGTTAAGGTGAATGCAGAAACGGTGTATTGATGGGTCCCAGTATATTATAGGGAGTGTAGGAACTAGGACCTCTATTTCTTAAAGCTCTTTTTTTTTCTTTGGCTTGGCTTCGCAGACGAAGCTGTCCATGTCAGCTGCAGGCTCGTTGGTGGCTGACAAGTCCGATGCGGGACAGGCAGGCACGATTGCAGCGGTTGCAAGGGAAAATTGGTTGGTTGGGGTTGGGTGTTGGGTTTTTCCTCCTTTGTCTTTTGTCAGTGAGGTGGGCTCTGCAGTCTTCTTCAAAGGAGGTTGCTGCCTGCCGAACTGTGAGGCGCCAAGATGCACGGTTTGAGGCGATATCAACCCACTGGCGGTGGTCAATGGGGCAGGCACCAAGAGATTTCTTTAGGCAGTCCTTGAGCCTCTTCTTTGGTGCACCTCTGTCTCGGTGGCCAGTGGAGAGCTCGCCATAGAACACGATCTTGGGAAGGCGATGGTCCTCCTTTCTGGAGACGTGACCTACCCAGTGCAGTTGGATCTACAGCAGCGTGGATTTGATGCTGTCGGCCTCTGCCGTCTCGAGTACTTCGACGTTGGTGATGAAGTCGCTCCAATGAATGTTGAGGATGGAGCAGAGACAACGCTGGTGGAAGCGTTCTAGGAGCCGTAGGTGATGCCGGTAGAGGACCCATGATTTGGAGCCGAACAGGAGTGTGGATATGACTGTTGCCATGGTGAGTTCAAAATGACTTCAGCAACTGGAGTCCCAGAGAGTTTTAAAGGAAGTTCAGGCACAAAGCCCCAGTGCATCAAAGAGAGTGCATAACTGGGATGGGCAGAGAATGATGAAAGGAATTTAAAACTCTTGAACTACGAAAACCACATTTGGAGAATATGAGACAAGGGTGACACAGTCAGGATGGCAGTTAGCGCAACACTATTACAGCACCAGAAAACCCAGGTTCAAATCCAACACTGCCTACAAGGAGTTTTACCTTCTCCCCATGTCATGAACTGGTCACAAAATTCGTTGTTTTGTTGCAGCATAATTGTGCGTTACTGGTGCAAAACTGGTAAGATTTCCATTTCCGTAAATATACTATTAACAACAATTGTGCAAAAAAGTAAAGTGTGAGCTGTTCTTCTCACCCTCAAAACATGAAGGGCTAGGAGATTTATTGGGGTATTTGGGCAGAACGGGCTCAAGGGCCGGAAAGGCCTATTACTGCGCTGTATGTCGAAATCTAAAAATAAATACAGAAGAAATGATTAAGTACTCAGAAGTGTAGCAGCGTAGACAAAACATGAAATCTGCAGTTCCCTGAGGGTGCAGGGCAGTGAGATAAAGCAGTTTAAGAAAATTAAAAAGTTCCATTATTGTCATGTAGTAGGACATTTAGAATGTAATAGGCATGAAATTCTTTAACTTTATCAATGTAGAGAGTCGCCGCTTTGTCCAACACCCCTCGCAAAAATGAGGCCCCAGCGACCCAGTCCTCAAACCACAGCTATCTGTACCTCCATATAACCATATAACCACTTACAGCACAGAACAGGCCAGTTCGGCCCTACTAGTCCATGCCGAAACAAATCCTCACCCTCCTAGTCCCACTGACCAGCACCCGGTCCATACCCCTCCAGTCCTCTCCTATCCATGTAACGATCCAGTCTTTCCTTAAATGTAACCAATGATCCCGCCTCGACCACATCTGTCGGAAGCTCATTCCACATCCCCACCACCCTCTGCGTAAAGAAATTTCCCCTCATGTTCCCCTTATAATTTTCCCCCTTCAATCTTAAACCATGTCCTCTAGTTTGAATCTCCCCCACTCTTAATTGAAAAAGCCTATCCACATTTACTCTGTCTGTCCCTTTTAAAATCTTAAACACCTCTATCAAGTCCCCCCTCAATCTTCTACGCTCCAGAGAAAAAAGCCCCAGTCTGCACAACCTTTCCCTGTAACTCAGACCCTGAAATCCTGTCAACATTCTCGTGAACCTTCTCTGCACTCTCTCTATTTTGTTTATATCTTTCCTATAATTTGGTGACCAAAACTGTACACAGTATTCCAAATTTGGCCTCACCAATGCCTTGTACAATTTCATCATAACCTCCCTACTCTTGAATTCAATACTCCGATTTATGAAGGCCAACATTCCAAATGCCTTCTTCACCACACCATCTACCTGAGTATCAGCCTTGAGGGTACTATTTACCACAACTCCTAAATCCCTTTGTTGCTCTGCATATCTCAATAGCCTACCATTTAATGCATATGACCTATTTAGATTTGCCTTTCCAAAATGTAACACCTCACACTTATCTGTATTAAATTCCATCAGCCATTTCTCAGCCCACACCTCCAGCCTTCCTAAATCACCTTTTAATCTACGGTAATCTTCCTCACTGTCCACAACACCACCAATCTTTGTGTCATCCGCAAACTTGCTTATCCAATTCTCCACCACTACATCCAGATCGTTAATATATATAACAAATAATAGTGAACCCAGGACCGAACCCTGAGGAACTCCACTAGTCACCGGCCTCCAATTGGACAAACAATTTTCTACCACTACTCTCTGACACCTCCCATCCAACCACTGCTGAATCCATTTCACTACCTCCTCATTTATACCTAATGCCTCCACCTTTTTTCCTAACCTCCTGTGGGGAACATTGTCAAAAGCTTTTTCTTTTTTTTTCTTCTTTGGCTTGGCTTCGCGGACGAAGATTTATGGAGGGGGTAAAAGTCCTCATCAGCTGCAGGCTCGTTTGTGGCTGACAAGTCCGATGTGGGACAGGCAGACACGGTTGCAGCGGCTGCAGGGGAAAATTGGTTGGTTGGGGTTGGGTGTTGGGTTTTTCCTCCTTTGCCTTTTGTCAGTGAGGTGGGCTCTGCGGTCTTCTTCAAAGGAGGTTGCTGCCCGCCACACTGTGAGGCGCCAAGATGCACGGTTTGAGGCGATATCAGCCCACTGGCGGTGGTCAATGTGGCAGGCACCAAGAGATTTCTTTAGGCAGTCCTTGTACCTTTTCTTTGGTGCACCTCTGTCACGGTGGCCAGTGGAGAGCTCGCCATATAACACGATCTTGGGAAGGCGATGGTCCTCCATTCTGGAGACGTGACCCACCCAGCGCAGCTGGATCTTCAGCAGCGTGGACTCGATGCTGTCGACCTCTGCCATCTCGAGTACTTCGACGTTAGGGATGAAAACGCTCCAATGGATGTTGAGGATGGAGCGGAGACAACGCTGGTGGAAGCGTTCTAGGAGCCGTAGGTGATGCCGGTAGAGGACCCATGATTCGGAGCCGAACAGGAGTGTGGGTATGACAACGGCTCTGTATACGCTTATCTTTGTGAGGTTTTTCAGTTGGTTGTTTTTCCAGACTCTTTTGTGTAGTCTTCCAAAGGCGCTATTTGCCTTGGCGAGTCTGTTGTCTATCTCATTGTCGATCCTTGCATCTGATGAAATGGTGCAGCCGAGATAGGTAAACTGGTTGACCGTTTTGAGTTTTGTGTGCCCGATGGAGATGTGGGGGGGCTGGTAGTCATGGTGGGGAGCTGGCTGATGGAGGACCTCAGTTTTCTTCAGGCTGACTTCCAGGCCAAACACTTTGGCAGTTTCCGCAAAGCAGGACGTTAAGCGCTGAAGAGCTGGCTCTGAATGGGCAACTAAAGCTGCATCGTCTGCAAAGAGTAGTTCACGGACAAGTTTCTCTTGTGTCTTGGTGTGAGCTTGCAGGCGCCTCAGATTGAAGAGACTGCCATCCGTGCGGTACCGGATGTAAACAGCGTCTTCATTGTTGGGGTCTTTCATGGCTTGGTTCAGCATCATGCTGAAGAAGATTGAAAAGAGGGTTGGTGCGAGAACACAAGCTTCACTAAAGTCTAAATAGACAACATCCACAGCTTTCCCTTCATCAACCTTTTCTGTAACTCCCTCGAAGAACTCAATCAGGTTTGTCAAGCATGATCTACTCCTGACAAAACCATGCTGATTACTCCCTATCAATCCCTGTACCTCCAAAAATTTATAAATAGCATCCCTCAGAACACTTTCCATCAACTTGCCCACCACAGACGTCAGACTTACAGGCCTATAATTCCCAGGATACTTTCTTCTGTTAAAATATAAGAGCATTGAGGTCATTCTAGATCTGCATTAAATTTTATTTAGGTCACAACTGCAACACCATCTACAGTCCCTGGTCATGGAATGACACACCATTAAAATTACTGGTTTCCCATCCAGTCTCACATACATCCAGCTTCACACAGCCTCAAAATGAAAACCAAAATACTTTTTGCCTACTTGTTGCTTTACCCATAGCCCTTCTCCCTCCATTGAGTTTCCACCCTCTGTCACCCCATCTGGAGATCATGATTTCAAATGCAAGATATCTGCCCTCCCCTCCATTAAGCATAGAGCAGGGAGGAATACAAGGCGGGCCACTTGTAGAAGAGGGTTCCCTCTCACCTATTCACCTTGTCAGGCTGAATGAGGTAGTACCCCCACATTATGGACGAAGGTGTCACCAAGGTGTTAATTGGATATGGCGACACAGCGTTCCCATGGGATCCAACTGTCTAGTCTGAATGCTGTCGGCTCTGACAGGCTTTGAATGGCCTGTTAAAGGAGCAGATGGTGGTTTTATTTAAAATCCTGTGACCGTGGGGTCTGCACCCAAGTTGGCAGCAGCCACGAGGGGTTCCAGACTCCAGGGAAGCAGATGACTGGCGCAGGGCACCAGTAATGGGGAGACCAATCCCTATTTGAGAAGGAGAATCAGAGGAGAGAACACAAGGTGCAGTGACCACGTGGTGGACCACTGAGGGGCTCTGAGGCTGAAGGAATCACAAAGCGGACGGGCTGCTGGTGACGCAAAGCAAGGAACCCACAGAGACTGTGGGCTGCTGAATACTGTGGTTGAGGGGCTTTCACCAAGCTTCAGACTGCAGAAGACTAGCTCGAAACTGGCTGAAGGGGTACCACGTACTGGAACCAGGATGCGAGAGGGTGTCGATGGTACTGAAGGGTTCCTAAACATATTGGATGTTCGGATCTGGACTTAGAGCTGCCAATGCTTTGGACTGGACCCTGTGGCTGCAGATGCTGCTGGATCGCTGGGGCAAATCCATGGATACTCGGTGACTCTGAGGGGGAACTCTCTTTTGTTTCTCTTTCTTTGACTTTAAGAGCCACTTCAGGCAAATTCAGCCAATGGCAAATCTGTCTGCCTTACAGCAGATGAAAGCAATTTCATGTAATGTGACCCTGTTTTGCCCCACCAGAGCGGCTTTGCTTGGGGAACCTCCGGGGTGTTTTACAAGGCATGGGAAAGGTTCTGGTCCTGTGTGTTCCTGCCCATTCGACCCTGCGTGGTACAGCCAGGCGTGGAAGAAATTGAGCCGCCTCTCTGGGGGCTCCAGGGCCCAGCAGGAAGGGCAGAAGAAAGCTCGCCCGCACCGCCAGCACTCGGCCGCGGCAGGAGTAAACGCACGCAGGCTGATTCCAGGGCGCACCACTCCATAACTGTGGACAGTGGTCGTGGATCTCCAGATATGGTTCGACCTAAAAGGGGAGGCAGGGCTCTTCAGCCCGGTTAAGCAACCTGCATAGGAGAAGGACACTCCGATATAAAACCTATGACTCAAGGACCTCGCTGCCACGTCCCAGCTTGCTTGGCCACGGCACACGAACCATGGGTGTAAAGGGTGGGGCCAGTACTGCGCACACTGCACTCCACCTAAAAGCTCCTTTGCGCAGGCCCGAGGACATGTCCATGTCCACGTCCTCCCCCTCAAAAGATGCACACAAAGTCAAGCTAGCATGCTGGAACATCAATCAGAACCATGCTAGAAAAGGCTGACAGCCACCGACCTGAACGTCGGTCTGCCCTCATCGCACATGAACTCCTCAGACTCGACATCGACATAGCCGGTCTCAGCGAAGTCCGCCTTGCAGATGTAGGCAGCCTCCAAGAGCACGGCGTGGGCTACACACTCTACTGGTCTGGCAAGCCTCAGGCTGAACGACGCCTATCTGGTGTTGGCTTCATGGTCAAGAACTTCATTGCCTCCAAACTCAAAAACCTCCCGACAGGCCACTCTGACTGGATCATGTCCATGCGACTCCCCCTTCAAAACAAGCGACGCATCACCCTCATCAGTGTCTATGCTCCAACCCTCCAGGCGGAACCAGCAGAAAAGGACAAGTTCTACACTGATCTGCGCAACCTCATCCAACGCACCTCTACAGCTGACAAAGTTGTCATCCTTGGCAACTTCAATGCTCGCGTCGACAAAGACTCAGAAAACTGGCCATGATTCCTTGGCAAGCATGATGTCGACAAGTGCAATGACAACGGGCGCCTCCTGTTGGAGCTCTGCGCAGAACAGCGGCTTGTCATTACTAACACCCTTTTCCAGCAGAGAGACAGTCTGAAGACTACCTGGATGCATCCCCGATCCAAACACTGGCACCTCCTGGACTACATTCTGGTGCAAGGAAGAGACAAACGAGATGTGCTCCACACCAGGGTCATGCCCAGCGCGGAATGCCACACTGACCACCAACTTGTTCGCTGCAAGCTCATCCTTCATTTCAAGCCAAAGTTCAAGAACAGTGGAGCCCCCAGAAAGAGGTTCAATGTTTGAAACTTGCAGTCAGACGAAGTGAGAGGAAACTTCCAGGCAAACTTCCAAGCAAAGCTCGAGGATGCAAACTGCCTCAAGGACACGTCTCCTGAAACCCTCTGGGATCAGCTGAAAACAGCCATACTGCAATCCACTGAAGAGGTACTGGGCTTCTCCTCCAGGAAAAACAAGGACTAGTTTGACGAAAACAACCAGGAATTCCAGGAGCTGCTGGCAAAGAAGCGAGCTGTCCACCAGGCTCACCTTGCAAAGCCTTCCTGGCCAGAGAAGAAACGAGCCTTCCGTCGCACATGCAGCCATCTTCAGCGCAAACTCCGGGAGATCCAAAATGAGTTGTGGACTAGCCTCCCCAAACGAACCCAGCTTAGCGCCGACATTGGCGACTTCAGTGGTTTCAAAGAGACACTAAAGGCTGTGTACGGCCCCTCACCCCAAGTCCAAAGCCCGCTGCGCAGCTCAGACGGCGAAGTCCTCCTTAACGACAAAATCTCCATCCTCAATCGATGGTCAGAACACTTCCAATCTCTTTTCAGTGCCAACCGCTCAGTCCAAGAATCCGCCCTGCTCCAGCTCTCTCAACAGCCCTTGAGTCTAGAGCTGGATGAGGTCCTTACCCGGGAAGAGACATATAAGGCAATTGAACAACTGAAAAGTGGCAAAGCAGCAGGTATGGATGGAATTCCCTCAGAGGTCTCGAAGGCTGGTGGCAAAACTCTGCATACCAAACTGCATGAGTTTTTCATGCTCTGCTGGGACCAAGGAAAGCTGCCTCAGGACCTTCGTGATGCCATCATCATCACCCTGTACAAAAACAAAGGCGAGAAATCTGACTGCTCAAACTACAGGGGAATCACGCTGCTCTCCATTGCAGGCAAAATCTTCGCTAGGATTCTCCTTAATAGACTAATACCTAGCGTCACCGAAAATGTCCTCCCAGAATCACAATGTGACTTTCGCGCAAACGGAGGAACTACTGACATGGTCTTTGCCCTCAGACAGCTCCAAGAAAAGTGCAGAGAACAAAACAAAGGACTCTACATCACCTTTGTTGACCTCACCAAAGCCTTCGACAACGTGAGCAGGAATGGGCTTTGGCATATACTAGAGCGCCTCGGATGCCCCCCCAAGTTCCTCAACATGGTTATCCAACTGCACGAAAACCAACAAGATCGGGTCAGATACTGCAATGAGCTCTCCGAACCCTTCTCCATTGACAACGGCGTGAAGTAAGGCTGCGTCCTCGCACCAACCCTCTTTACTATCTTTTTCAGTGTGATGCTGAAACAAGCCATGAAGACGCTGTTTACATCTGGTACTGGACGGATGGCAGTCTCTTCAATCTGAGGCGCCTGCAAGCTCACACCAAGACACAAGAGCAACTTTTCCGTGAACTACTCATTGCAGACAATGCAGCTTTATTTGCCCATTCAGAGCCAGCTCTCCAGCGCATGACGTCCTGTTTTGCGGAAACTGCCAAAATGTTTGGCCTGGAAGTCAGCCTGAAGAAAACTGAGGTCCTCCATCAGCCAGCTCCCCACCATGACTACCAGCCCCCCCACATCTCCATCGGGCACACAGAACTCAAAACAGTCAACCAGTTTACCTAACTCGGCTGCACCATTTCATCTGATGCAAGGATCGACAACGAGATAGACAACAGACTCGCCAAGGCAAATAGCGCCTTTGGAAGACTACACAAAAGAGTCTGGAAAAACAACCACCTGAAGAAACACACAAAGATCAGCGTGTACAGAGCCGTTAATTGGTAAGGGGCAAATAAAAGGAGTAGAAAAGGGGGGAGCGGCCAGCGAGGAGCGGCGCAGTGAGTGAGTGGCCCAGTGAAGGAGTGGGGACTTTGGTTCGAATTGCCCAGTGAAGGAGTGGGGACTTTGGTTCGAGGGACTTCGGTGAGCAGGGGCTAAGAAGGAGCTTATTAGTAAAGGGTATTATAGTAAGAAAGGAGGAAATGGAGTCAGTTGGGGTAGTCAAATGCTCCAATTGTGGGATGTGGGAATTCAGAGACTGCACAGCTATTCCTGATGACTACACCTGCAAAAGGTGCATCCAATTGCATATAATGAGTGACCGTGTTAGGGAGCTTGAGCTGCAATTGGATGAACTGAGGATCATAAGGGAAGCAGAGGAAGTGATAGAGAGGAGTTACAGGGAGACAGTCACCCCTAGAAGGCAGGAGTCAGGGAATTGGGTGACTGTGAGGAAAGGAGGGAGAGCGCCAGTGCAGAGTACCCCTGTGGAAGTGCCCCTCAGCAACATGTATTCGGCTTTGGATACTGTTGGGGGGAACAGCCTATCAGGGACGAGTCGTGGGGGTCAGGTATCTGGCACAGGGGCTGCCCCTGAGGTTCAGAAGGGAAGGAGAGATAAGAATAGGATTCTTGTAGTTGGGGACTCATTAGTCAGAGGGACAGATAGAAGGTTTGTGGGACGAGATCGGGGATCGAGGTTGGTCTGTTGCCTCCCTGGTGCCAGGGTCAGGGATATCTCTGATCGAGTACATAGCATTATGCAAGGGGAAGGAGAACAGCCAGAAGTCATGGTCCATGTGGGGACCAATGACTTAGTTAGAAGTGGGGATGAGGTCCTGAAACAGGATTATGTAGAATTAGGTAGGAGGTTAAAAAACAGGACCTCCAAGGTAGTAATCTCTGGATTGCTGCCCGTGCCACGAGCTAGTAAGGGTAGAAATAGGAGGATGTGGAGGATGAATGCGTGGCTAAAGAGATGTTGCAGGGGGCAAGGGATAAGATTTCTGGATCATTGGGATCTCTTCTGGGGAAGGTCGGACCTGTACAAGAGGGACGGACTCCACTTGAACTGGAGGGGGACCAATGTGCTGGCAAGTAGATTTGCTAGAGCTGTGGGGGTAGGTTTAAACTAGTTTGGCAGGGGGGTGGGGAACAGAGGGTTAGAGCAGTGTCCAGAGAGTATGGCCACCTAGCTAGGAATAAAAAAGATAAGAAAGGTAGGATGGAGATTAGGGTAGAAGGTAAAAAAGAAAATATATGTGAGGGTCATTCTCTGAGATGCATATATTTTAATGCAAGAAGCATAGTGAACAAGGTAGATGAGCTGAGAGCATGGATAGATACTTGGGGTCACGATATTGTGGCAATTAGTGAGACCTGGCTACAGGAGGGGCAGGACTGGCAACTTAATGTTCCAGGATACATTTGTTTTATATGTGATAGATCAGGGGGTAAAAAAGGAGGAGGAGTTGCTCTGCTTGTTAGGGAGGACATTACTGCAGTGAGGTGGCAGGATGGTATGGAGAGATCGACCAGTGAGGCTGTTTGGGTGGAATTGAGGGGTGGAGGAGGCAAGAGGGTGCTAATAGGGGTGTATTACAGACCACCAAATGGGCCAAGGGAATTAGAGGAACAAATTTGTAGGGAGATAACATATATGTGTAAAAATCATAGGGTAGTGATCATGGGAGATTTTAACTTCCCACACATTGATTGGGATACCCATACGGTTAGAGGGCTGGATGGGCTGGAGTTCGTTAAATGTGTTCAGGATTGTTTTCTAAATCAGTTAGTAGAAGAACCGACTCGGGATGGTGTAATACTGGATCTCCTGTTAGGGAACGAGCTAGATCAGGTAGCGGACATTAATGTTGTAGAACCAATTGGGTCTAGTGACCATAATTCTGTTAGTTTTGGGGCAGTTTTAAGGAAGAGCAAGGAGGGGCCTAAAGTTGAGGTTCTGAATTGTAAAAGAGCAAATTTCGTAGGAATAAGAAGGGATTTGGGGAGTATTGAGTGGGACAGGATATTTTCAGGTAAGGATGTTAATGAAAAATGGAGGATATTCAAAAAAGAAATTTTGAGGGTACAGAGTAGTTATGTCCCAGTGTGGATCAAAGGAAAGGCTGGAAGTCATAGGGAGGCTTGGTTTTCGAGGAATATTGGAAATTTGGTTAGGAGAAAAAGGGAGGTTTACAAGAGGTATAAAGAGCAGGGAGCTGAGAAGTTGAAGGAGGACTACAAGGAGTGTAGAAGGAATCTTAAGAAAGAAATTAGAAAGTCCAAAAAAAGTCATGAAGAGGCTTTGGCTGACAGAGTAGAAATAAATCCAAAGGGTTTCTATAAGTACATTAAAAGTAATGTACTTATAGAAGAGAGATAAAATTGGACCCCTTGTAGATAGCGAGGGTAGGCTGAGTGAGAAGTCTGAGGAAATGGGGGAAATTTTGAATGATTTCTTTGCCTCAGTATTCACTAGGGAAAAAAATGTTGAACCAGTTGAAGTAAAGAAAAATAGTGGGGAGGTCATGAAGCATATAAGGATAACCGAGGTGGTAGTGATGGCTGTGTTAAAAAAGATAAAGGTGGATAAATTTCCCGGACCGGACAAAATATTCCCTAGGACACTCAGGGAGGCTAGTGGACAGTTAGTGGGGCCATTAACAGAGATATTTAGGATGTCATTGGCCACGGGGGTGGTACCAAAGGATTGGAGGGTGTGCATGTAGTTCCTCTGTTTAAGAAAGGGTCCAAATGCAAACCTGTGAATTATAGGCCTGTAAGTCTGACGTCTGTGGTGGGCAAGTTGATGGAAAGTGTTCTGAGGGATGCTATTTACAAATTTTTGGAGGTACAAGGATTGATAGGGAGTAATCAGCATGGTTTTGTCAGGGGTAGATCATGCTTGACAATCCTGATTGAGTTCTTCGAGGGGGTTACAAAAAAGGATGATGAAGGGAAAGCTGTGGATGTTGTCTATTTGGACTTTAGTGAAGCTTTTGACAAAGTTCCCCACAGGAGGTTAGGAAAAAAGGTGGAAGCATTAGGTATAAATAAGGAGGTAGTGAAATGGATTCAGCAGTGGTTGGATGGAAGGTGTCAGAGAGTAGTGGTAGAAAATTGTTTGTCCAATTGGAGGCCGGTGAATAGTGGAGTTCCTCAGGGTTCGGTCCTGGGTCCACTATTATTTGTTATATATATTAACAATCTGGATGTAGGGGTAGAAAATTGGATAAGCAAGTTTGCGGATGACACAAAGATTGGTGGTGTTGTGGACAGTGAGGTAGATTACCGTAGATTAAAAGGTGATTTAGGAAGGCTGGAGGTGTGGGCTGAGAAATGGCTGATGGAATTTAATACAGATAAATGTGAGGTGCTGCATTTTGGAAGGGCAAATTTAAATAGGTCATATACATTGAATGGTAGACAATTGAGGAGTGCAGAGCAACAAAGGGATTTAGGAGTTATGGTAAATAGTACCCTCAAGGCTGATACTCAGGTAGATGGTGTGGTGAAGAAGGCATTTGGAATGTTGGCCTTCATAAATCGGAGTATTGAATTCAAGAGTAGGGAGGTTATGATGAAATTGTACAAGGCATTGGTGAGGCCAAATTTGGAGTACTGTGTACAGTTTTGGTCACCAAATTATAGGAAAGATATAAACAAAATAGAGAGAGTGCAGAGAAGGTTCACGAGAATGTTGACAGGATTTCAGGGTCTGAGTTACAGGGAAAGGTTGTGCAGACTGGGGCTTTTTTCGCTGGAGCGTAGAAGATTGAGGGGGGACTTGATAGAGGTGTTTAAGATTTTAAAAGGGACAGACAGAGTAAATGTGGATAGGCTTTTTCAATTAAGAGTGGGGGAGATTCAAACTAGAGGACATGGTTTAAGATTGAAGGGGGAAAATTATAAGGGGAACATGAGGGGAAATTTCTTTACGCAGAGGGTGGTGGGGATGTGGAATGAGCTTCCGGCAGACGTGGTCAAGGCGGGATCATTGGTTACATTTAAGGAAAGACTGGATCGTTACATGGATAGGAGGGGACTAGAGGGGTATGGACCGGGTGCTGGTCAGTGGGACTAGGAGGGTGGGGATTTGCTACGGTATGGACTAGTAGGGCCGAACTGGCCTGTTCTGTGCTGTAAGTGGTTATATGGTTATATGGTCATACCCATGCTCCTGTTCGGCTCCAAATCATGGGTCCTCTACCGGCATCACCTACGGCTTCTAGAACGCTTCCAACGGTACTTTCTCCGCTGCATCCTCAACATTCATTGGAGTTACTTCATCACCAACATCGAAGTACTTGAGCTGGCAGAGTTTACAAGCATCAAATCCACGCTGCTGAAGACCCAACTGCGCTGGGTGGGTCACGTCTCCAGAATGGAGGATATTCGCCTTCCCAAGATCATGTTATATGGCGAGCTCTCCACTGGCCACTGAGACTGAGGTGCACCAAAGAAGAGGTACAAGGACTGCTTAAAGAAATCTCTTGGTGCCTGCCTCATTGACCATCGCCAGTGGGCTGATATCACCTCCAACCGTGCATCTTGGCACCTCACAGTTCGGCGGGCAGCAACCTCCTTTGAAGAAGACCGCAGAGCCTACCTCACTGACAAAAGACAAAGGAGGAAAAACCCAACACCCAACCCCAACCAACCAATTTGCCCTTGCAACCGCTGCGACCGTGCCTGCCTGTCCCGCATCAGATTTGTCAGTCATCAACGAGCCTGCAGCAGACGTGGACATACCCCTCCATAAATCTTCGTCCACGAAGCCAAGCCAAAGAAGAAAGAAGAAGAAAGAAGACCCTGTTTTTATTACATGACAATAAATTGAATCTTGAAGCCCCATCTACCTCATGAGAAGAGAGCTTCATGGGTACAACTGTACCTCTTTAGTATAGTTCAGATTTATTGACCTGGTTAACAAGATTTAGTGATAGATGTTTTTTTGCAAGCAGTCCTGCTAGGCACCTCATATTTAGTAGTGCAAATGAGACACAATACAGAGATCAGAGCAAAGACAACATAATTTTACAAAAGTGATGTTTGTTCAGGAATATGAAAATAGCAGGTGTTACAGATTATGTTGTGTTTGTATTGTATATAGATACATTTTTGGGAGATAAATTGGGGCTGTTTTTTTAGTGTAGGTCACATGCAAACAATTTAAAACAGATCTTATTTAAAATCTTATTTATCATGTCAGATATGGGAAAAAGAGTGGACAAGGTGGAAGAACGAGAAACAGCCATAGAAATGGAAGTAGATGACTTAAAAAAGAAATTAGAAGAATCTGATAAAAAAGTCAAAGAGACACAGGAGCTATTAGCTCAGAAGATAGACATAATGGAAAATTATATTAGAAGAAACAATATAAAGATAGTGGGCCTTAAGGAAGATGAAGAAGGCAAAAATATGAAAGAATTTATAAAAGAATGGGTCCCCAGGGTCCTAGGAAGACCAGAATTACAGGAAAAAATGGAAATAGAAAGGGCACACAGAACATTAGCCCTAAACCACAACAAAAACCAAGATCCATTCTAGTAAAATTCCTAAGATATACAAGAGAAAATATATTGGAGAAGGCAATGAAAAAAATAAGAGAAGACAAAAAGCCACTGGAATACAAGGGTCAAAAAATTTTTTTCTATCCAGATATAAGTTTTGAACTCCTGAAGAAGAGGAAGGAGTTCAATGCAGCAAAAATGACCCTATGGAAAAAAGGTTATAAATTTGTGTTAAAATACCCAGCAGTGCTTAAAATAGTTATCCCGAGGCAGCAGATCAAACTATTCTCGGATCCGGAAGAAGCACAAAAATTTGCAGAACAACTACAAAACAGGCAGAGAGATGAAGAGATATGACAAGAACAAAAATGACAACAAACTATGTGTGTGTGTGTATATATGTATATGTATATATATGTATGTATAAATATATATATATATATATGTATGTGTATATATATATATATATATATATATATGTTTTTATATATATATATATATATATATATATATATACATATATAAAATAGAGTATAGGTAAGAACTAAGAAGGGAAAGAAAAGGAAGAAAGGAAGTAAGGAGGGAATTAAGAGAGTAACCTTTGTTATATATGAAGATTAAAATCTTTTCTGGGGGGGCTGGGTGGGGAAGAATAACAGTCACTGCGAAATCAGTTGATGCTTGCGAGCGGATTCGCAAATCCAAATGGAGAGGGGAGATGTGGTTGCCCGACAAGGGACAAAGGGCAACTCAGAAAGGGGAGGGACTATTGGGGTTAAAGGAATTTTAGATATGAGAATAGTGGAAATATTTTATGTTTTAGAAATATTGTCTTATAATGTGTTCAAAAAAAGAAAGCAGAAATAGATAAGAAGGGAAGGTGGTGATGAGGAAACAGAAAGGAAAGATAAACAAAGTATGAAATGACTATGTTGAACTATATGACTAAATATTAATGGAATACATAACCAAATCAAAAGGAAGAAACTGTTAAATTTACTGAAAAAAAGAAAACATTGATATAGCATTCGTACAAGAAACACATCTAACTGAAGTGGAACACAAGAAATTAAAGATTGGATAGGGCATGTAACAGTAGCATCATATAATTCAAAAGCCAGAGGAGTAGCTATATTAATCAATAAAAATGTACCAATCAAAATAGAAGAGGAAATAATAGATCCAGCAGGGAGATATGTAATGATAAAATGTCAGATATATTCGGAGTTTTGGAATTTACTCAATGTATATTCACCTAACGAAGAAGATCAAAAATTTATGCAAGATATTTTTTTGAAGATAGCAGACACGCAGGGAACATACTAATAGGAGGGGATTTCAACCTTAATTTGGACTCAAACATGGATAAAACTGGAAAAAAAACTAAAAGAAAGAACAAAGTAACCAAATTTATAATTAAATCGATGCAAGAAATGCAACTTTTGGATATATGGAGGAAACAACACCCAAAGGAAAAGGAATATTCATATTATTCGGGTAGATATAAAACATACTCAAGGATAGACCTATTCCTGTTTTCAGCCCACATTCAAGGGAGAGTTAGGAAAACGGAATATAAAGCAAGACTATTATCGGATCACTCACCCCTGTTATTGGCAATAGAGCTAGAGGACATCCCACCAAGAATGTATAGATGGAGATTAAACTCCATGCTATTTAAAAGACAGGATTTTAGAGAATGAATTGAACGACAAATTAAAATGTTCTTTGAAATAAATAAGGAAGCAGTGAAAGATAAGTTTAAACTATGGGGCGCAATGAAAGCGTTCATCAGAGGGCAAATAATAAGTTATGTAACTAAGATGAAGAAGGACTACAATTGGGAAACAGAACAGTTGGAAAGGGAAATAACAAATATAGAAAAAGAATTAGCAATAAAGGAAGATACAACTAAAAGAAGAGAATTGGAAGATAAAAAATAAAATATGAAACACTACAAACATATAAGGTGGAGAAGAACATAATGAAGACAAAACAGAAATATTATGAGCAAGGAGACAAAACGCACAAAATTCTAGCGTGGCAGCTTAAGACAGAACAAACTAAAAGAATGGTATTGGCATTAAGGAAAAAGGACAAACAAATTACATATAATCCAACGGAGATCAATGAAAACTTCAGGGAATTCTACGAGCAACTATATCAAACTGAAAACGAAGGGAAAGAAGACAAAATAGATGAATTTCTAACTAAAATTGAACGACCGAAATTACAAACAGAGGAGCAAAATAAATTAATAAAACCATTTGGAATAGAAGAATTACAGGAGATATTAAAAAAACTACCGAACAATAAAACACCAGGAGAGGATGGATTCCCAATAGAATTCTATAAAACATTTAAAGACTTATTAATTCCTCCCCTTCTGGAAGTAATCAACCAGATTGATAAAACACAAAGCTTACCAGATTCATGCAAAACAGCAATAATTACAGTAATACCAAAGACAGGGAAAGATCCACTTGCACCAGCGTCATATAGACCAATATCTTTACTTAACACAGATTATAAGATAATAGCTAAACTATTAGCAAACAGATTGGCCGACTATGTACCAAAAATAGTAAATCTAGACCAAACTGGATTTATTAAAAAAAGACGAACAACAGACAATATCTGTAAATTTATTAACTTAATTCATGCAGTAGAAGGAAATAAAACTCCAACAGTAGCGGTTGCTTTAGACGCAGAGAAGGCCTTTGACAGAGTAGAATGGAATTATTTATTCAAAGTACTACAAAAATTCAGCCTACCAGAGAAATATATTAATTGGATTAAAGCATTATATAAGGGGCCATTGGCGAAAGTGACAGTAAATCGATATATATCAAAACAATTTAACTTAAGCAGATCAACAAGGCAGGGATGTCCACTATCTCCCTCACTGTTCGCGTTAGCTATAGAACCATTAGCAGAACTGATAAGAACAGAAAATAAAATAAGAGGGATAAAAATAAAAGAGAAGGAATATAAAATCAGTTTATTTGCAGATGACGTTATAATATACTTAACAATACCAGAAATATAAATAAAAGAATTACATAGGAAATTGAAGGAATATGGAGAAGTGTCGGGGTACAAGATCAACGCAAATAAAAGTGAAGCAATGCCAATGAATAATGCGGATTTCACAAAGTTTAAGAAAGAATTTAGATGGCAAACACAAGCAATGCGATACCTAGGTATACAACTAAATAAAAATCTCGGCCATCTATATAAACTCAATTACCATCCATTAATGAAAAAATTACAAGACGACTTAGAGCATTGGAAAGACTTACCACTAACACTGATTGGAAGGATAAACTGTATTAAAATGAACATTTTCCCAAGGATACAATTCAAGGAGTTAAAGAAAATAATAAGGAAATTCTTATGGAAAGGGGGGAAACCGAGGATAGCACTAGATAAATTAACAGAATGGTACAAACAAGGAGGCTTACAACTACCAAACTTTAAGAATTATTATAGAGCCGCACAATTAAGATACCTATCAGATTTTTATCAAACAAGGAAAAAACCAGATTGGACCAGATTAGAACTAGATAAAATAGGGGAGAAGATACCTGAACATATACTATATAAATGGGATGAAAAACTGGTGCAACGTAGGAATTCAGTGGTATTGCATTATCTGCTCAACATTTGGAAGAAGATTCATGTAGAAAGGAATAAAACAAATTACCAACTACCAAAACTAATATTGATGCAAAATCAGCTAATCCCTTTTACAATAGATAACCTTTCCTTTAGAGAATGGGAGAGAAAATGGATCAAAAGAGTAGAAAATTGTTTTTCGGGAAATAAATTATTATCCTTTGAACAAATGAAGGATAAATATAATATAACTCACGATACAATGTTGGCATACCACCAACTGAAAACCTACTTGAAGGACAAATTAGGAAATAGTCATGTTTGAATATGTGATTACAGACACAATGATAATTAAAAAATTTGTAACAAACATGTACATCAAACTGCAAGAAAAGGAGAACGAGGAAACAAATAGTAAAACTAAACAAAAATGGGAACAACATCTCAACATAAAGACAAAGAATGAAACATGGGAGAAGCTATGCTCCGGAACTATGAGAAATACAATAAACACGAGGTTATGTATGATACAATATAACTGGATACACAGGCTATACACCACGCCCCAAAAGTTAAATAAATGGGACCCAATAGTATTAGACAGATGTTTTCGCTGTAAAAAGGGAACGGGAACAACAATTCATGCAATTTGGACATGTGAGAAAGTGGAAAAAATTTTGGGAAGATCTAAACCAGATATTAAATAAAATCACAAAAAGCAATATACCAAAAAACCCAGAGATCTTCCTCCAAAGTAACATAAAAAGCAAAGAATTTGGACTCAATTTGGATGGAGCACAAAAAAGATTTGTTATGATAGCCCTAGCTATAGCAAAAAAATGTATTATGTCACCTGGAAATTAGAAGACAACCTGAGAATACAACAATGGTATATAGAAATGAATAAATGTATTCCATTAGAAAAAATAATATATAATTTAAGAAATAACATCACAATATTCGAACAAATATGGGAGCCATACATGAAACACAATAGAGAAATCCTATCATGGACTTCCACCACCTAAAATGACAGAAGGAGAAGATAATGAAAAGAACTGACTCAGTGGAATTTCTTGTTTATTTTTATTGAGTGACAACATTGTTTAACGGGTTTAATGTATCTTATAGATTGAACTTCAAATAAATGGGAAAGGGGGTGAGGGAGGGAGTGAAGGGAGAAAAGGGGGAGAAAATGACACTATATATTCAAGAGAAAAAATGTCTGTATGTATCTTGGTCAATATGGTTTATAGTGTGAAAAATAAAAAAATTTAAAAAAAAAGCAAAACACTGAAGTGGCTGATTGAAAAGGAATCAGTTGTGGGTATCCGGTGAACAACAAATCTTTCTCTGAAAACCAACAAGACCTTTCCTGAGTGTTTGCCATTTACCTTTCAAGCACCAAAGTCTGGTGAACTTTATACATGTTAAATTCTGTGCACAGTCTAAGAATTGCCTGCAACCAGGGAACTTGGAGGAATGAGAAGTGAGATTGGACGGTGAATCAAATAACTTTTCTGAACTTACACACACATTACATACATGTGCATTTAGAATTTGAAGGGGGTTAAATTAGGTTAGTTAAGTCAATAGTGATAAGTTAAAGTGTGATTCTATGTTCATGTTTAAAGATAATTAAAAGCAACTTTTGTTTAAGTAAACATTTGTTTTGGTGAATATCTATGCTGCTGGGTTTTGGGGTCCTTTGGACTCGTAACACAGGAAAGAAACTGTCCTTGTACGTGGTGGCATTCTCATGAATCATTTTCCTGACAGGGTGGGATGAGCCTTTTAATATGTTGTTAAACAAGAAAGTCAGCAGGATGCTGGATACTTTTGGAAGACAGTGGGAGGTACAGATGGGGTTAGTGGAGGGGTCAGGGTTTGGGTAATGGTCTGAACCACGTTCACAACCCTCGGCATTTTCTTACAGTCCTGCGTGGAGCAGTTCCTGCACCACACAGTATGCACCCTGACAGAATGCTGGCAGTATAAATCAATAGTAGACCCTTACAGTGGATATTACTCTTACCATATGATGCATAATCCTAAATAATTTAG
Organism: Narcine bancroftii; assembly: GCF_036971445.1. Classification (NCBI taxonomy): domain Eukaryota; kingdom Metazoa; phylum Chordata; class Chondrichthyes; order Torpediniformes; family Narcinidae; genus Narcine; species Narcine bancroftii. The sequence goes on from NC_091469.1 coordinate 163,144,412, forward strand.
ATGCCACCTGGATGTGCATTTTTGTTCCACTTTGGTCACCCAATCACAGGAAAGATATTGGCTGCGATGTATGTGCCACTGAAGCAGCATCATTGCCACTGGTGGACCCACATGGGGTGAGGGAGCAGAGATACAGTGCCATCGAGGGAGCCGATAGTGGTTTTAATTGAAATCCTGTGACAGCAGGTTTGCGCCCAAGATGGCGGCGCCTATGAATCGGCAGCCACGAGGAGCTGCAAACTCCAAGGAAGCGGAGGATGGGAAGATGATGGGAAGATAATGCACCGTCTGAGAAAGAGCAATGAAGAAGAGGACCCACGGGGATGGTGATCACGACAGCAGATCAGGGAGGGGGCTCTGAGGCTGAAAGACCAGTGCATATGGTGGGCTGCTGGAGACTGGCTCGAATTGGCTAGGGAGGTACCAGGTATTGGAGCTGGGATGCGAGGAGGTGCCGAGGGCGCTGAAGGGTTCCTGACTGTGTCAGGGGTTTGGATCTGGAGCTTGGGTTGCTCATGGTTTGGACTGGACTCTGTGGCTGCATGGGCTGCGGAAGCACTGGAGGCAAATCTATAGACACTTGGTGACTCTGGGGGTGTCTCTTGTCTTTTTCTCTCTGACTGTAAGTCTGACTGTAAGAGATGCTTGGGCAAATCCTGCTGGTGGTGAATCTGTCCACCTTGCAGCAGGCAAAAAGAAATTTCATGTTATATGACACTGTTTTATTACTATAATAGTAAATTGAATCTTGAAAATTGAAAGAGTGCAGAGCAGATTTACTAGGATGCTGCCAGGACTTCAAGAACTGAGGTAAAGGGAAATGAAACAGGTTAGGACTTTTTTTTTAACCGAGAGCATAGAAGAATGAGGGGAATGTGGAGGCTCTCCAGTGGTCACGAGCGGATCTGCAACAGACAGCATCCATGGGGACTCTTAGTGCAAGGCAAAGCCTCGGCCTGGAAGCCGAAGTAATTTCCACCCACAGAGTACAAGGATCACTGGGAAGTGCGGGCCTCATAAGCGTGCAATTTTGAATTAGTAAATCAGTTGAATTGAAACTCTGCTCGATTCAGCGTGTTTCTTTTGCTCACAGTGGCATACCAGCCGCAGGAGATTTGATAGAGGTATACAAAATTATAGGAGGCATAGCTATCTAAATGCTAGTAAGCTTTCTCCACTGAGGGTAGGTGAGATACAAACTGTTATATAGAGAATTTAGGTTAAAATGACTTAAGTTAAAATGTGATGATTAATCATAAAAAGGGAAGCCAGAACGGACAGGGAGCTTACTAGCAGCCAAGGACAAAAGGTTCAGCTGGATATGTTTTTTTTTAAACCTATCTTTTCATGGTCATAGTGAGAGACATGCAGGAGACAAAAGATTGATAAGAAGGGTGAGAAACAGAATTTAGTGTATGTAGAGTTCGCAGCGTACGTAACGAACGTGATAATTAAAAATGCAGTTATACTTAGAATGCTTTTGCAATACTAACCAATTAAAACAGTATTAATAAGAAGGGGAAGGGCAAACAATAAGGGTATAAAAATCAATGCACTGTATGTATCGGGGCTTAACTGGTGAGAAGCCAGTTGAGTCCAACTCTGCAGACTTGTAAATAAAGCTTGTCGTGTCATCAGTTTTAAAGAGACTCATGTGTGAGAAGTTTTATTTCTGACACAAACCAGAAGACATGGGTTAAGAGTGAAATGCAAAAGCTTTAGGGGGAACTTCTTCACACAGAGAGTGGTGGGAGTGTGGAACGAGCTGCCAGCTGAAGTGGAGAATGTGAGCTCAATTTTGACATTTAAGAAAAAGTGGACAGTTATATGGAAGGGAGGGGTATAGAGACTGGATGCAGGTCAGTGGAACCAGGCAAAATAATAGTTTGACACATTCCAGAAGAAGCAAAAGGCCTGTATTCTATGCTGTAATGTTCTGTGGTTCTCAGGCAGTGAGGAGAGGCCCCTTTTTGTTCCTTTCCACATCAGGGCACAAAACTTGACGAGGTCAAGCAGCTGGAAGGAGGAGAGAAGCACGAGATGATGATGTGCATAGTGTATTATTGTACCTCACAGCAGCATCTCAAAAACTGAGAAAAAGAAGCAGGTCAGGTTGCAACATGACAGTTTTACACAAGCAAACAGGCCTTTGGCCCATCTTGTCTTTGTTGACTAAGCAAGCACCAAGTATTGGGCTACAAGCCATAGATGCACTTGAGCCCACTCAGTCATACTGACCCCAGGAGACTCTAATGAGAACGATGATTGGAATGCTGTTATGACATGTCAGAGGAAGTGTTTAATGTGTTGTTGGCCCATCTCAGATGACAGGGTGCGTAGAAGAGTCCATCATTTGCTGGGGACTAGTCAGCAGCAGTCTCAGCCCGTGGCGCCTACCTTAAAAAAATCCCTTCATCCGAACGCGTCCCTCCAAAACATCAAGTCAACTTAAGCTAGATCTCCTGCCCGCACATCATATAACCATATAAGAGTTTGCAGCGCGGAAACAGGCCGTGTCGGCCCTTTGAGTTCACACCGGTTCACTTGAACAACTCCACTAGTCCCCCCCCTCCCACTCTCCACCCATAACCCTCCAACCCCCTCATATCTATGTACACATCCAACCTTCTCTTAAATGACATGTGTCTATCTAAGAGCTTCTTAAATGCAACTTTTATGTCTACTTCCACTATTACCCCCTCGTGGCCAGTTATAAGCATCTACCACTCTGTGCATTAAAAAAAATGGCCTGAACGTCCCTTTTAAACCACCCCCATCTCACCTTAAAATGCACGCCTCTACTATTTGACATTTTTACCTGAAGAGAAAGATTCTGACAGCCTGCCCTACCTATGTTTTATAAACATAGAGAAAGCTAAGATAGTCTTCATTACTTCTTCATTGGGGTAAGGGATGAGTGTTAAGGCTGTGTGTTGTCGGGAGTGCCGGATGTGGGAGGTCCTGGAGTCTTCCAGACTCCCGGATGTCCATATCTGCACTAGGTGTGTCGAGCTGCAGATTGTCAGGGACCGTGTTAGGGAACTAGAGCTGCAGCTCGATGACCTCAGGCTGGTTAGGGAAACAGAGGTAGTCATAGACAGGAGTTACAGCCAGGTGGTCACGCCAGGGCCACGGGAGGATGAAAGGTGGGTAACTGTTAGGAGAGGGACAAAAGAACGTAAGGTGCCAGAGACGAGCCCTGTGAATGTAACCCTCAGCAATAAGTACGCCTCTTTGAGCACTGTTGAGGGGGACATCAAGGTTGGGGGGAGTGACAGTGGCTGTGCCTCCGGCACGAGGTCGGCCCCTGTAGCTCAGAAAGGGAGGGAAAGGAAGAGGAGGGCAATTGTGGTAGGAGGCTCCATAGTTAAGAGGACGGATAGGGGATTCTGCGGACGCAGCAAGGAGAACCGGATGGTGGCTTGCCTCCCTGGTGCCAGGGTCCGAGATATTGCTGCTCATGTCCCAGATATCCTAAAGTGGGAGGGACAGGAGCCAGAGGTCGTGGTACATGTAGGTACCAATGACATAGGGAGAATTAGAGAAGAGGTCCTAAAAAGTGAGTACAGGCAGTTAGGTAGGGAGTTAAAAAGAAGGACCGCAAAGGGGGTAATCTCTGGATTACTCCCTGTGCCACGTGACAGTGTGAATAGAAATAGAATGAGGTGGAGGATTAACACGTGGCTGAAGGGGTGGAGTAAGGGGCAGGGTTTTAAGTTTCTGGATAACTGGGACCTTTTTTGGGGGAGATGTGACCTGTACAGTAAGGACGGGTTACACTTAAATCCCAGGGGGACCAGAATCCTGGCAGAGGTATTTGCTAGGGCTACTCAGGATCCTTTAAACTAGAATGGTTGGGGGGAGGGAGCAAAATAGTACAGAGCAGTAAGGAGAAGGTTAGAATGCAAACAATGAAAGTTTGTAGTAAGTATTTGAATATGGATGGGCAGGTGATAGAGAAGGGAAATGCTCTGGAAGAAGATGAAGGGCAATTGTCAGGAAAAGTAAATAATGTTGTTCTTAAAGATGAGGGAAAACAGGGATTAAAAAATGGGAAATCCCTGAAATTCATATATTTTAATGCCAGGAGTATTGTAAAAAAGGTGGATGAGCTGAAGGTGTGGATTGATACTTGGAAGTATGATGTGGTAGCGATTAGTGAGACATGGTTGCAGGAGGGATGTGATTGGCAACTGAATATCCCTGGGTTTCGTTGTTTTAGGTGTGATAGAGTCGGAGGGGCAAGAGGAGGTGGGGTTGCATTGCTTGTCAGGGAAAATATTACAGCGGTGCCTAGGAAGGATAGATTAGAGGGCACATCCACGGAGGCTATTTGGGTGGAACTGAGGAGTAGGAAAGGAGAGGTTACACTTGTAGGGGTGTATTATAGACCACCCGGAGGGGACCGAGACCTAGAGGAGCAAATCTGTAGGGAGATAGTAGATATTTGTGATAAGCACAGGGTTGTAATTATGGGAGATTTTAATTTTCCACATATAGATTGGGAAACACATTCTGTGAAAGGACTGGATGGGTTAGAGTTTGTGAAATGTGTGCAAGATAGTTTTTTACAACAATATGTAGAGGTGCCGACCAGAGAAGGAGCAGTGTTAGATCTACTGTTGGCAAATGGGATGGGTCAAGTGACGGAGGTTAGTGTTGGCGAGCACTTCGGGTCCAGTGATCATAATGCCATCAGCTTCAATGTCATTATGGAAAGAGAGAAATCAGGGCCAAGGATTGAGGTTTTTGATTGGGGAAAAGCTAGATTTGAGGAGATGCGAAAGGACTTGCAGGGTGTGCATTGGGACAATTTGTTTTATGGGCAGGATGTAGTAGAGAGATGGAAGTCTTTTAAAGATCAGATTTTGAGAGTGCAAAAGCTTTATGTTCCTGTTAGGTTAAAAGGAGGGGCAAAAGGTTTGAGAGAGCCGTGGTTTTCAAGGAATATTGGAAACTTGGTTCGAAGAAAAAGGGAGGCGTACATTAGATATAAGAAGCATGGAGTTAAGGAGATGTTTGAAAGATACATTGAATGTAAGAGGAATCTTAAGAGAGGAATTAGGAAAGCTAAAAGAAGGTACGAGAAAACTATGGCAAGCAGGGTGAAAACTAATCCAAAAGAGTTCTACAAATATGTTAATGGTAAGAGGAAAGCTAGAGACAAAATTGGTCCCTTAGAAAATCAGAGTGGAAAACAGTGTGTGGAACCTAGAGAAATGGGGGAGATATTGAACAGTTTCTTTTCTTCGGTATTCACTAAGGAGAAGGATATTGGGAGATGTGGGATAAAAAAAGCAAATTGGGTAAATATGGGGAATATAGAGATTACAAAAGGTGTAGTTTTAAGGCTTTTGAAGAATATAAAGGTGGATAAGTCTCCAGGACCAGACGGGATCTTCCCCAGGACATTGAGAGAAGTGAAGGAGGAAATAGCAGAGGCTCTGGCGGTAATTTTTCAAATGTCATTAGATATGGGGATAGTGCCGGAGGATTGGCGCATTGCGCATGTGGTTCCGTTATTTAAAAAGGGTTCAAGGAGGAAGCCTGGCAACTATCGGCCTGTAAGTTTGACGTCTGTGGTAGGTAAATTAATGGAGAAAATTCTTAGAGATAGTACTTATAAACATCTGGATAGACAGGGTCTGATCAGGAGCACTCAACATGGATTTGTGGGAGGAAGGTCATGTTTGACCAATCTGATTGAATTTTTTGAAGAGGTGACTAGGAATGTGGATGAGGGTAGCGCAGTGGATGTTGTCTATATGGACTTCAGTAAGGCCTTCGATAAGGTACCACATGGAAGGTTAGTTAGGAAGGTGCAGTCTTTAGGTATAAATTTTGAGATAGTCAAATGGATTGAACATTGGCTGAAAGGGAGAGGCCAGAGAGTGGTAGTGGATAATTGTCTGTCAGGTTGAAGGCCGGTGACCAGTGGTGTGCCTCAAGGATCTGTATTGGGCCCATTGTTGTTCGTTAAATACATTAATGATCTAGATGATGGGGTGGTGAATTGGATTAGTAAATATGCAGACGATACTAAGATAGGTGGAATAGTGGATAATGAAGAAGGTTTTCAAGGAGTGCAGAGGGATTTGGGCTGCTTAGAAAAGTGGGCTGAAAAATGGCAGATGGAATTTAATGCTGATAAGTGTGAGGTGCTTCATTTTGGTAAGAAGAATCAGAATAGGACATATGTGGTAAATGGGAGAGCATTGAGGAATACAGAAGAGCAGAAAGATTTAGGAGTGACGGTACATCGTTCCCTGAAGGTAGAAACTCACGTAAATAGGGTGGTGAAGAAAGCTTTTAGTATGCTGGCCTTTATCAATCATTGCATGGAATATAGGAGTTGGGAGGTGATGTTGAGATTGTATAAGACGTTGGTGCGGCCTAATTTGGAGTTCTGTATGCAGTTCTGGTCGCCTAATTATAGGAAGGATATAAACAGAGTGGAGAGAGTGCAGAGAGGTTTACCAGAATGTTGCCTGGGTTTAAGCATCTGGAGTATGGGGAGAGATTGGACAGATTGGGTCTTTATTCTTTGGAGCGTAGAAGGTTGAGAGGGGATTTGATAGAAGTATTTAAGATTATGAAAGGGATAGACAGAATGGATGTGGATAGATTATTTCCGTTAAGAGGAGGAAAGTTTAAAACAAGAGGACATGAGTTAAGAATTAAGGGGCAGAGGTTTAGAGGTAACATGAGGGGGAACTTCTTTACTCAGAGAGTGGTAGCTGTGTGGAATGATCTTCCGGGAGAAATAGTGGCGGCGGAGTCAATTGTATTATTTAAGAAAAGGTTGGACATGTATATTGATGAGAGGAAGATGGAGGGTTATGGGCATTGTGCAGGGAGGTGGGATTAGAAAGGGGTGTTTGGTTCGGTGCGGACTAGAAGGGCCTAATGGCCTGTTTCCGTGCTGTAATTGTTATGTTATGTCTACCAGGTCTTCCCTCAACATGTTTATTCCTCTAAGGGAAAAAAAAACAAACAATAAGAGCCTGTTGGTGGTCAATGATGCTGTGCCTTCAGATTCTATCGAGGAGGAGAATGTAAATGACAAATATGATGTTAGAACATCAAATATTACAACACAGTACAGGCCCTTTGGCCCATATATGTACTGACCCTTATATACCTGAAACAAAACTGAACACTCCCTACCACAAACCCCTCTATTTTTCTTTCATCCATGTTCCTGTCTCTTAAATAGCCCCTATTGTTCCAGCCTGAATGACACCCTGACAATGTATTCCAGGCACCCACAACACTGTAAAACCCTGATATCTCTCATAAACCTTCCTTCACTTTGTACAAATGTCCTCTGGTGTTTGTTACTCTTACCTTGGGAAAAGAGGTGCTGGCTTTCTACCTTGGTCTGTTCCTTTATTGATTTTGTTGGCCTCAGCCTTCACTCCAAAGAGAAAAGCCCTAGCTCTGCTAACCTTGCCTCATAAGACATATTTTCCAATCCATGCTGGTCTGCCCCCTCTCCAGAGCTTCCACATCCTGTAATTAAGTAACCAGACCCAACACAATTCTCCAATTGTGGTCTCACCAGAGTTTTATAGAGCTGCAACCTTATGACTCCTCAATTCTCCAACTAATGAAGCCCAGCATACCATAGGCCTTCTTAACTATCCTATTATCTTTCAAGGTGTTCTTGCTCCTGGCAGCTCTTGATGGCCTCCAGCAATTACCACAAGATCCCATCACCAGACACATTTTTCCTTCTCCTCCCCTCTGCCTTCCATAGGGACCACTCCCTCCATTATTCCCTCATTCACTCATCTATCCCCCACCCTGGCACTTTCCCCTGTGGCCACAAGAGGTGCAACAATTGGGACCACACCTCCTCCCTCACCATAGTCTGGGGCCCCAAACAGGCTGTTCAAGTGAAGCAACACTTCACTTGTGTATCCACAGGTCTGATTTACTGCATCCAGTGCTCTCTTTGTGGCCTTCTCTACATGGGAGAGTTGGGCCGCAGATTGGCAGATCACTTCACTGGCCACGTCCGCTCCCTCAGCCACAACAGGAAACTCTCAGTGGCCAACCATTTCAGTTCTGGGTTGCACTCCCATGCTCACATGTCTGTCCATGGTCTTATGTACTGTTCCATCCTGACCATCTGCAGATTGGAGGAACAACACCCTATTTTCCATTTGGGCCCCCTCCAGCCAGATGGCATTAACATCGAATTCTCTGCTTTTTGCTCACCTGCTAGCCTTTTCTTTCCCCTTCCCCTTTCCTGTTATTTCAGTTCTCCCCTCCCTTCCTCCTCCACCCACCTAACCATCCCATCTCCCCGATCGTTGTTGTCCCCTCCCTCCCTTCTTCATCTATTATCTCTTGCCTTGGCTACCCCCTCTTCCCCCCCACCATACTTTTGTTTGGACGCCTGCTGACATTCATACTTTTATGAAGGGCTCAAGCCCGAAATGTCGGTTAAGTTTTTCTCCCTTTGCTACATAAAGGACACTGTTTGACCTGCTGAGTTTCTCCACTATTTTGTGTATTTACTTCAACCTCAGTGTCTACCAGTTTTCACGATTTACTCCTGACAGCTCGAATCTAATTCTTTTCTGATGAAAGCATATGACCTGGAATGTGAACTTTTCACTCTCACCTCAAATGCTTTCTGTCTGCTGGGCTTTTCCAGCATTTTTGCTTTGTAACAATAAATCAGGTAATTTACCAGAGAATCTAGGTCAGTTCTTGTGAGCTAATCATCCAGTCATATCTCTACCACATTGTAGAACATGTCAAAACAACCAAAGACTTGTTTTTTTTAATTTTTTTAAATTTTTCACACTATGAACCATACTAACCAAAATACACATAAATATTTCCCTCTTGAATATACACAGTGTCATTTTCTCTCCTTTTTTCCCCCCTCTCTTCCCTCCCTCCTTCACCCCCCTCCCCACCCACTCAACGTTCAACCTATATGATACATTAAACCCATTAAACAATGTCATCACACAATGAAAATAAACAAGAAATTTGTGTCATCTACTTTTACACACTGGGTCAGTTCATTTCGTCTTCTTCTCCTTCTGTCATTTTAGGGGGTGGAGGTCCGTGGTAGGCCCTCTCTGTGGTGTTCCACGTATGGTTCCCAAATTTGTTTGAATACTGTGATGTTATTTCTTAAATTGTATGTTATTTTTTCCAGTGGAATACATTTATTCATTTCTATGTACCATTGGTGTACTCTCAGGCTATCTTCTGATTTCCAGGTTGACATAATACATTTTTTTGCTACAGCTAAGGCTGTCATAATCAATCTTTTTTGTGCTCCATCCAAATCGAGTCCAAGTTCTTTACTTCTTATATTACTTAGAAGAAAGATCTCTGGAGTTTTTGGGATGTTGCTTTTTGTGATTTTATTTAATACCTGATTTAGATCTTCCCAAAACTTTTCCACTTTCTCACATGCCCAAATTGCATGTCCTGTTGTTCCCGTTTCCTTCTTACAGCGAAAACATCTGTTTGATACTGTTGGGTCCCATTTATTTAACTTTTGGGGCGTGGTGTATAGCCTGTGTAACCAATAATATTGTATCGTGTGTAACCTCGTGTTTATTGTATTTCTCATAGTTCCGGAGCATAGCTTTTCCCATGTTTCATTTTTTATCTTTATGTTTAGATCTTGTTCCCATTTTCGTTTTGGTTTACAGCTTGTTTCCTCGTTCTCCTTCTCTTGCAGCTTTTTTAAAAATTTTTTTTAATTTTTTAATAATTTTTTATTTTTCACACCATAAATCACATTAACCATGATACACATTTTTTCCTTTTCACACATATACAATGTCATTTTCTCCCCCCCCCCTCCTCCCCTCCCACCCTCCCTACCTCCCCCCTCCCGTCCATTTAAGGTATAAAATCTAGGATACATTAAACCAGTCAGACGATGTTGTCATTCAATAAAAATACACCAGAAATTCCACTGAGTCCATTCTTTTCATTTCCTTTTCCTTCCATTAACTTAGGTAGTGATTGTCCTCGGTAGGTTTTCGCTATTGTGTTTAATATAAGGCTCCCATATTTGTTCAAATATTTCAATATTATTTCTTAAACTATATGTTATTTTTTCTAATGGAATACATTTATTCATTTCTATATACCATTGTTGTATTTTCAAATTATCTTCCAATTTCCAGGTTGACATAATACATTCTTTTGCTACGGCTGGAGCTATCTTAACAAATCTTTTTTGTGCATCCTCCAAATCAATTCCAAATTCTTTGTTTTTTATGTTACTTCGGAGAAAGATCTCTGGATCTCTGGATTCTGTTATTTTATTTAATATCTGATTGAGATCATCCCAAAATTTTTCTACTTTTTCACATGTCCAAATTGCATGAATTGTTGTTCCCATTTCTTTTTTACATCGAAAACATCTATCAGATACTGTTGGGTCCCATTTATTTAACTTTTGAGGTATAATGTATAGCCTGTGTATCCAGTTATATTGTATCATACGTAACCTCGTATTTATTGTATTTCTCATTGTTCCAGAGCATAACTTCTCCCATGTTTCCTTTTTTATCTTTTTATTTAAATCCTGTTCCCATTTTTGTTTAGTTTTACCATTTGTTTCCTCATTCTCCTTTTCTTGCAGTTTAATATACATGTTTGTTATAAATCTTTTAATTATCATTGTGTCTGTAATCACATATTCAAAATTGCTTCGTTCTGGTAACCTCAGTCTGCTTCCCAATTTGTCCTTCAAGTAGGTTTTCAGTTGGTGGTATGCAAACATAGCATATTTGTCCTTCATTTGTTCAAAAGATAATAATTTATTTCCCGAAAAACAATTTTCTATTCTTTTGATCCCTTTTCTCTCCCATTCTCTGAAGGAAAGGTTATCTATTGTGAAGGGGATTAGTTGATTTTGCATCAATATTAATTTTGGTAGTTGATAATTTGTTTTTTTTCCTTTCTACGTGAATCTTCTTCCAAATGTTGAGCAGATGGTATAGTACTGGTGAATTCCCATGTTGCACCAGCTTTTCATTCCACTTAAATAGTATATATTCAGGTACCTTCTCCCCTATTTTATCTAGCTCTAATCTGGTCCAATCTGGTTTTTTCCTTGTTTGATAAAAATCTGATAGGTATCTTAATTGTGCGGCTCTATAATAATTCTTAAAGTTTGGTAGTTGTAAGCCTCCTTGTTTGTACCATTCTGTTAATTTATCTAGTGCTATCCTTGGTTTCCCCCCTTTCCATAAGAATTTCCTTATTATTTTCTTTAGCTTCTTGAAGAATTTCTCTGTTAGGTGAATTGGTAATGATTGAAATATCCTTGGGAAGATATTCATTTTAATGCAATTTACCCTTCCTATCAGTGTTAGTGGTAAGTCTTTCCAATGTTCTAAGTCATCTTGTAATTTCTTCATTAATGGCTGATAATTTAGTTTGTATAGATGGCCTAGATTATTATCTAGTTGTATACCTAAGTATCGAATTGCTTATGTTTGCCTTCTAAATGGTGATTCTTTCTTAAACTTTGTGAAATCCGCATTATTCATTGGCATTGCTTCACTTTTATTTGCGTTGATCTTGTACCCCGACACTTCTCCATATTCCTTCAATTTCTTATGTAATTCTTTTATTGTTATTTCTGGTTCTGTTAAGTATACTATGACGTCATCTGCAACTAGACTGATGTTATATTCCTTCTCTTTTATTTTTATCCCTCTTATTTTATTTTCTGTTCTTATCAGTTCTGCCAGTGGTTCTATAGCTAACACGAACAGTGAGGGAGATAGTGGACATCCCTGCCTAGTTGATCTGGTTAATTTAAATTGGCTTGATACATATCCATTTACTGTCACCTTCGCCAATGGTCCATTATAGAATGCTTTAATCCAATTAATATATTTCTCTGGTAGGTTGAACCTCTGTAGTACTTTGAATAAATAATTCCATTCTACTCTGTCCAAGGCTTTCTCTGCATCTAAGGCAACTGCCACTGTTGGCATCTTGTTTCCTTGTACTGCATGAATTAAGTTAATTAACTTACAGATATTGTCCGTTGTTCGTCTTTTGTTAATAAATCCAGTTTGATCTAGTTTTACTCGTTTTGGTACACAGTCGGCCAATCTGTTTCCTAATAGTTTAGCTATTATCTTATAATCTGTGTTAAGTAGAGATATTGGTCTATATGATGCTGGTGTTAGTGGATCTTTCCCTGTCTTTGGTATTACTGTAATTATTGCTGTTTTGCATGAATCTGGTATGCTTTGTATTTTATCAATCTGGTTCATTACTTCCAGGAGGGGAGAAATTAATAAGTCTTTAAATGTTTTATAGAATTCTATTGGGATTCCATCCTCTCCCAGCGTTTTATTGTTCAGTAGTGTTTTTAATATATCCTGTATGTCCTCTATTTCAAATTATTTTATTAATGTATTTTGCTCCTCTTCTTGCAATTTCAGTAGTTCAATTTTAGTTAGAAATTCATCTATTTTGTCTTCTTTCCCTTTGTTTTCAGTTTGATATAGTTATTTGTAGAATTCCCTGAAGTTTTCATTGATCTCCGTTGGATTATATGTAATTTGCTTGTCCTTTTTCCTTGATGCCAATTCTGTTCTTTTAGTTTGTTCTGTCTTAAGCTGCCAAGCTAGTATTTTGTGCGTTTTTTCTCCTAGCTCATAATATTTCTGTTTTGTCTTCATTATGTTCTTCTCCACCTTACATGTTTATAGTGTTTCATATTTTATTTTTTTGTCTGCCAGTTCTCTTCTTTTAGTTGTGTCTTCCTTATTGCTAATTCTTTTTCTGTACTTGTTATTTCCCTTTCCAGCTGTTCTATTTCCCGATTGTAGTCCTTCTTCATCTTAGTTACATAACTTATTATCAGCCCACTGATTAATGCTTTCATTACATCCCATACTATAAATTTATCTTCCACTGATTCCGTATTTATTTCAAAGTTCATTTTAATTTGTTGCTCAATTAATTCTCTAAAATCCTGTCTTTTAAGTACCACGGAGTTTAATCTCCATCTATATGTTCTCGGTGGGATGTCCTCCAGCTCTATTGCTAATAACCAAAGACTTGTTGATCCAAACCAAGGCTTTTGTTAACTAAAAAGTCGGACCATATCACAAGTAGGTCGACCAGTCCAGAATGACCTGGTCTGGCTACGAGCAGTCCTTTAAGACCTGCCAGTAGGTGTGGCTACTCTCAGCCAATCACAGTCATCCTACACTATAATCTGTACATATACACATTGGTGATAGAATCTGTACTATCACATTCACCACTTCTTTGAGAACTGACCCCGGGGTGGATGGAGGTTAGGGGTTTGACCGCCATGGTGCCAGGATTGGGGTTGCTGGAGTTGTGTCGCTGGCAGGTCCGTAGGGGGTGGCACTGCTTTGCTCAATTCCCCAAAGGCGTTGTTGACAGTCTGGCCTGAGCTGGTGGGGTGGTGCTGGTCCCTCTGTTCAAGCACATGACCTGGAGGAGAAGGAATAGGGGGAGTTTGGGTTAAGGGCACTGCTGTGCCTGATCTGGCTTGTGCTAGGTCCCTTACCGAGACTATGTCCTTCCCACCTTCCGGGTACTCAACATAGGCATAATCGGGTTCACATGGAGCAGAGTCACTTGGTCAACCAAGGGGTCATTCTTTGAGTACTGAACGTGGCGTCGTAAGAGGACCAGACCGGGAACCGTGAGCCACGCTGGTATGGTCGTTCCTGATTCCGGTTTCCTCAGGAAAGAGAACATCCTTTCATGGGGGGTGGCATTGGTCGTGGTGCATAAGAGGGAGCGGATGGAGTGTAGGGCACTAGTGAGCACATCCTGCCAGCGAGAGGTGGGGAGACATTTGGACCAGAGGGCAAGCGTAACTGCTTTCCAGACGGTGGCATTCACTCTTTCGACTTGCCCATTACCACGTGGGTTATAGCTGGTGGTCCTGCTTGAAGTAATACCACGCTCCAAAAGGAACTGCCGCAACTCTGCGCTCGTAAATGTGGAACCCCCGTCACTGTGGATGTAACTGGGGTACCCGAAGATGGCGAAGATGCTGTGCAGGGCCTCTATGACTGAGGAGGCAGTCATGTCCGAGTAGGGCACAGCGATTGGGAAGCGGGAGTACTTGTCGATGGCCATAAAGGTGTAGGTGTTACAGTTAGTCAACAGTAGGGGCCCCTTGAAGTCTACACTGAGATGCTCAAAGGGGCGGGTGGCTTTGATGACGTGGGTGTTCTCCAGATGGAAGAAGTGGGGCTTGCACTCAGTGCACACTGGGCAGGCTCAGGTCATGGAGAGAATCTCCTCGACCATGTAGGGCAGATTGCGAGCTTTGCCAAAGTGCGCGAACCTAGTGACCCCTGGATGACAGATCTCCTCGTGGAGTCTCTGCAGCCTGTCCAGTTGTATGTTGGCGCAAGTCCCCCTGGAGAGCACATCTGGCGGGTCGTTGAGTTTACCAGGCCGATACAGTATGTCATGGTAGTCTTCAACTGATCCCAGAAGGTTTCAGGGGACGGATCCGTGAGGCGGGTTGCATCGTCGAGCTTTGCTTTGAGGTTTGCCTGGAAGTTTCCTCTCACTTCGTCTGACTGCAGGTTTCCAACATTGAACATCTTTCTGGGGGCTTTATTGTTCCTGGGCTTTGGCTTGAAGTGAAGGTTGAGCTTGCAGCGAACCAGCCGGTGGTCAGTGTGGCATTCCGCGCTAGGCATGACCCTGGTGTGGAGCACATCTCATTTGTCACTTTCTCGCACCAGGATGTAGTCCAGGAGGTGCCAGTGTTTGGATCGGGGATGCATCCAGGTGGTCTTAAGGCTGTCCCTCTGCTGAAAAAGGGTGTTTGTAATGACGAGCCGCTGTTCTGCGCAGAGCTCCAACAGGAGGCGCCCATTGTCGTTGCACTTGCCGACGCCATGCTTGCCCAGGATTCCTGGCCAGGTTTCTGAGTCTTTGCCGACACGAGCGTTGAAGTCGCCCAGGATGACAACCTTGTCGGCTGTAGGGGTGCGTTGGATGAGGTTGCACAGGTCGGTGTAGAAATTGTCCTTTTCTGCTGGTTCCGCCTGGAGGGTTAGAGCATAGACACCGATGAGGGTGATGTGACGCTTGTTTTGAAGGGGGAGTCGCATGGACATGATTCGGTCCGAGAGGCCTGTCGGAAGGTTTTTGAGTTTGGAGGAAATGAAGCTCTTGACCATGAAGCCTACACCAGATAGGCGTCGTTCATCTGAAGGCTTGCCAGACCAGTAGAGTGTGTAGCCCGCGCCGCGTTCTTGGAGGCTGTCTACATCTGCCAGGCGGACTTCATTGAGAGCGGCTATGTCGATGTCAAGTCTGAGGAGTTCATGTGTAATGAGGGCAGACCGACGTTCAGGTCGGTGGCTGTCAGCCTTGTCTAGCATGGTTCTGATGTTCCAGCAAGCTAGCTTGAGTTTGTGAGCATCTTTTGAGGGGGAGGACGTGGAGGAGGAGGACGTGGAGGGGGAGGACGTGTAGGTGGAGGACGTGGAGGGGGAGGACGTGGACTTGTCCTCGGGCCTGCGCAAAGGAGCTTTTAGGTGGAGTGCAGTGCGCGCAGTACTGGCCCCACCCTTTACACCCATGGTTCGTGTGCCGTGGCCAAGCAAGCTGGGACGTGGCAGCGAGGTCCTTGGGACGTAGGTTTTATATCAGAGTGGCCTTCTCCTATGCAGGTTTCTTACCCGGGCTGGAGGGGCCTGCCTCCCCTCCTAGGTCGGTCCATACTGCCTGGACCGGGGCCGAGGCCGCTGCTGCTCTCCCTGTGCCCGGACGGGGGCCGCCGCCTCCAACTCTCTGCCCATATCAGGGCCTCCACCTGCCTCACTCGACTGAGGCCGGGGCCGCCGTCTCCCCCTTGCTCCTGCCCATCCACTGCAATCCACTGAAGAGGTACTGGGCTTCTCCTCCAGGAAAAACAAGGACTGGTTTGACGAAAACAGCCAGGAAATCCAGGAACTGCTGGCAAAGAAGCGAGCTGCCCACCAGGCTCACCTTACAAAGCCGTCCTGTCCAGAGAAGAAACAAGCCTTCCGTCGCGCATGCAGCCATCTTCAGCGCAAACTCCGGGAGATCCAAAATGAGTGGTTAACAAGCCATGCCAAACGAACCCAGCTCAGCGCGGACATTGGCGACTTCAGGGGTTTCTACGAGGCTCTAAAGGCTGTGTACGGCCCCTCACCCCAAGTCCAAAGCCCACTGCGCAGCTCAGACGGCAAAGTCCTCCTCAGCGACAAGATCTCCATCCTCAACCGATGGTCAGAACACTTCCAATCTCTTTTCAGTGCCAACCGCTCAGTCCAAGATTCCGCCCTGCTCCAGCTCCCTCAACAGCCCCTAAGGCTAGAGCTGGATGAGGTCCTCACCCCGGATGAGACATATAAGGCAATCGAACAACTGAAAAGTGGCAAAGCAGCAGGTATGGATGGAATCCCCCCAGAGGTCTGGAAGGCTGGCGGCAAAACTCTGCATGCCAAACTGCATGAGTTTTTCAAGCTTTGTTGGGACCAAGGAAAACTGCCTCAGGATCTTCGTGATGCCACCATCATCACCCTGTACAAAAACAAAGGCGAGAAATCAGACTGCTCAAACTACAGGGGAATCACGTTGCTCTCCATTGCAGGCAAAATCTTCGCTAGGATTCTACTAAATAGAATAATACCTAGTGTCGCCGAGAATATTCTCCCAGAATCACAGTGCGGCTTTCGCGCAAACAGAGGAACTACTGACATGGTCTTTGCCCTCAGACAGCTCCAAGAAAAGTGCAGAGAACAAAACAAAGGACTCTACATCACCTTTGTTGACCTCACCAAAGCCTTCGACACCGTGAGCAGGAAAGGGCTTTGGCAAATACTAGAGCGCATCGGATGTCCCCCAAAGTTCCTCAACATGATTATCCAACTGCACGAAAACCAACAAGGTCGGGTCAGATACAGCAATGAGCTCTCTGAACCCTACTCCATTAACAATGGCGTGAAACAAGGCTGTGTTCTCGCACCAACCCTCTTTTCAATCTTCTTCAGCATGATGCTGAACCAAGCCATGAAAGACCCCAACAATGAAGACGCTGTTTACATCCGGTACCGCACGGATGGCAGTCTCTTCAATCTGAGGCGCCTGCAAGCTCACACCAAGACACAAGAGAAACTTGTCCGTGAACTACTCTTTGCAGACGATGCCGCTTTAGTTGCCCATTCAGAGCCAGCTCTTCAGCGCTTGACGTCTTGCTTTGCGGAAACTGCCAAAATGTTTGGCCTGGAAGTCAGCCTGAAGAAAACTGAGGTCCTCCGTCAGCCAGCTCACCACCATGACTACCAGCCCCCCCACATCTCCATCGGGCACACAAAACTCAAAACGGTCAACCAGTTTACCTATCTCGTCTGCACCATTTCATCAGTTGCATGGATCGACAATGAGATAGACAACAGACTCGCCAAGGCAAATAGCGCCTTTAGAAGACTACACAAAAGAGTCTGGAAAAACAACCAACTGAAAAACCTCACAAAGATAAGCTTATACAGAGCCGTTGTCATACCCACACTCCTGTTCGGCTCCGAATCATGGATCCTCTACCGGCACCACCTACGGCTCCTAGAACGCTTCTACCAGCGTTGTCTCCGCTCAATCCTCAACATCCATTGGAGCGCTCTCATCCCTAACGTCGAAGTACTCGAGATGGCAGAGGTCGACAGCATTGAGTCCACGCTGCTGAAGATCCAGCTGAGCTGGATGGGTCACGTCTCCAGAATGGAGGACCATCGCCTTCCCAAGATCGTGTTATATGGCGAGCTCTCCACTGGCCACCGTGACAGAGGTGCACCAAAGAAAAGGTACAAGGACTGCCTAAAGAAATCTCTTGGTGTCTGCCACATTGACCACCACCAGTGGGCTGATAACGCCTCAAACCGTGCATCTTGGCGTCTCACAGTTTGGCGGGCAGCAACCTCCTTTGAAGAAGACCGCAGAGCCCACCTCACTGACAAAAGGCAAAGGAGGAAAAACCCAACACCTAACCCCAACCAACCAATTTTCCCCTGCAACCGCTGCAACCGTGTCTGCCTGTCCCGCATCGGACTTGTCAGCCACAAACGAGCCTGCAGCTGACGTGGTCTTTTTACCTCCTCCATAAATCTTCGTCCGCGAAGCCAAGCCAAAGACAGTATGTCATAATTAAAGGTGGAGAGCTCGATTCTCCACCTGCCGATTTTGTCATTCTTGATCTTACCTCGCTGCGTATTGCTAAACGTGAAGGGGACCACACGTTGGTCGGTCAGCAGTGTAAAGCACCTCCCAGAGAGGTAGTGTCTCCAACAACGTACTGCTTCGTCTATGGCCTGGGTCTCCTTCTCAACAGAGGAGTGTCGGCTCTCAGGGCCCTGGACAGTTCTGGAGAAGAAGGTTACCGGCTGGCCGGCCTGGTTCAAAGTGGCTGCCAGTGCAAAGTCAGACACATCGCTCTCGACTTGGAACAGAATGGACTCGTCGATGGCGTGCAGCGTTGCAGCAGCGATGTCCGATTTGATGTGGTCGAAGGCCACTCTGGCTTCAGTTGACAGGTGGAAGGAGATGGTCTTGATGAGTGGCCATGCCTTGTCGACATAGTGTGGAACCCATTGGGCATATTAAAAGAAAAAACCCAGGCAGCGTCTGAGTGCCTTCTGGGTGTGGGGGGTGGCAAGTCCATGAGGGGACGCATGCGAGTGGTCCGGAAGACATACTTGTCGAAATTGTAGGTCAAGTTCAGCCGAATTGCAGTCAAAAAAATTTCTCAAATTTGGCATCATGGTCCTCCGTGTCATAGCCGCAGATGGTGACATTGTCCAGATACGGGAAAGTAGCAGTCAGCCCGTTCTGGTCCACCATCCGATCTATTTCCTGCTGGAAGACCGCGACGCCATTTGTAACCCCAAAGAGTACCCTGAGGAATTGATACAGCCGCCAGTTCGCTTCGAAAGCCGTGAAAGGTCGGTCTTCTCGGCTGGTCGGGAGCTGATGATAAGCCGAACGTAAGTCAATAGTGGAAAATACACAGTATTGGGCGATCTGATTCACCATATCCATGATCCGTGGAAGGGGGTATGCATCCAGGAGCGTGAAGCGGTTGATTGTCTGGATGTAGTCAACCACCATCCGCTGCTTCTCGCCATTTTTAACCACCTGGGCCCTCCAGGGACTTGAGCTAGGTTTGATAATGCCCTCGTCCAGCAGTCTGCCACCTCGCTTGTGATAAATTTCCTGTGTTTATAACTATATTGACAGCTTTTGGTGGCCACAGGCTTCCAGCCAGTGGTGAGGTTTGCAAAAAGCGCTGGCGGAGCAACTTGGATGGTGGAGAGACTACAGCTGAGGCCCCGGAGTGCAGGAGCAGGTAGCTCGGGCTGCCACTGGCAGGAGGCTTCCGGGCTGGAGTGGTTACAGACAGAGGCCCCCCAAAGTGTAGGGAAACAGTTTGAAACTGGCACTGAAAATCTAGTCCCAGCAGTGCAGGGGCGCACGATTGGGGAAGGACTAATAGTTTGAAGTCTGCCCTGGACTTTCAGGGTCGCCACGCAGTACCCCTTTACCCCAGTTGAGAGCGATCTGGTCGCCAATTAAATTCTCTGTGCAGTCCGCAACGGTGGGCGAGGTCAGGGCAGATAAAACTGTCAGTTGACCCCGAGTCAAATAAGCAATTGGTATAGGGTCCATGCAATTTAATTGGTATAGGGTCCATGCAATAAATTGCTCAATTCACACCAGGTTCTTTCGAGGTACATTTTGCTAATACATTGATGAAGGGCACAAGCCCGAAACGTTGGTTATTTATATTTGCTATATAAAGTACATAGGGCCCCAGTCCGGGCACACAGAGAGCAGCAGCGGCCCCGGACCCGGTCCGGGCGAAGGGTAGGCGGCGGCGGCCCCAATCCGGGCAGGAGCAAGGGGGAGACGACGGCCCCGGCCTCGGTCGAGTCAGGCAAGCGGAGGCCCCGATCCGGGAAGAGAGTGGGAGGCGGCGGCCCCAGTCCGGACACAGAGAGAGCAGCAGCGGCCCCAGCCCCGGTCCGGGCGAAGGGTAGGCGGCGGCGGCCCCGATCCAGGCAGGAGCAAGGGGGAGACGGCGGCCCCGGCCTCGGTCGAGTCAGGCAGGCGGAGGCCCCGATCCGGGCAGAGAGTTGGAGGGGGCGGCCCCAGTCCGGGCACAGGGAGAGCTGCGGCGGCCTCGGCCCCGGTCCGGGCAGTATGGACCGACCTAGGAGGGGAGGCAGACCCCTCCAGCCCGGGTAAGAAACCTGCATAGGAGAAGGCCACTCCGATATAAAACCTACGACCAAAGGACCTCGCTGCCACGTCCCAGCTTGCTCGGCCACGGCACATGAACCATGGGTGTAAAGGGTGGGGCCAGTACTGCGCGCACTGCACTCCACCTAAAAGCTCCTTTGCGCTGGCCCGAGGACAGGTCCACGTCCTCCTCCTCCACGTCCTCCACCTACACGTCCTCCCCCTCCACGTCCTCCCC
Organism: Narcine bancroftii; assembly: GCF_036971445.1. Lineage (NCBI taxonomy): Eukaryota > Metazoa > Chordata > Chondrichthyes > Torpediniformes > Narcinidae > Narcine > Narcine bancroftii. The sequence goes on from NC_091469.1 coordinate 163,164,927, forward strand.
CTCCATGTCCTCCCCCTCAAAAGATGCTCACAAACTCAAGCTAGCTTGCTGGAACATCAGAACCATGCTAGACGAGGCTGACAGCCACCGACCTGAACGTCGGTCTGCCCTCATTGCACATGAACTCCTCAGACTTGACATCGACATAGCCGCTCTCAGTGAAGTCCGCCTGGCAGATGTAGACAGCCTCCAAGAACGCGGCGCGGGCTACACACTCTACTGGTCTGGCAAGCCTTCAGATGAACGACGCCTATCTGGTGTAGGCTTCATGGTCAAGAACTTCATTGCCTCCAAACTCGAAAACCTTCCGACAGGCCACTCGGACCGAATCATGTCCATGCGACTCCCCCTTCAAAACAAGCGTTGCATCACCCTCATCAGTGTCTATGCTCCAACCCTCCAGGCGGAACCAGCAGAAAAGGACAAGTTCTACACCGACCTGCGCAACCTCATCCAACGCACCCCTACAGCCGACAAGGTTGTCATCCTTGGCGACTTCAACGCTCGCGTCGGCAAAGACTCAGAAACCTGGCCAGGAATCCTGGGCAAGCATGGCGTCGGCAAGTGCAACGACAATGGGTGCCTCCTGTTGGAGCTCTGCGCAGAACAGCGACTTGTCATTACAAACACCCTTTTTCAGCAGAGGGACAGCCTTAAGACTACCTGGATGCATCCCCGATCCAAACACTGGCACCTCCTGGACTACATCCTGGTGCGAGAAAGTGACAAACGAGATGTGCTCCACATGGGGTCATGCCCAGCGCGGAATGCCACACTGACCACCGGCTGGTTCGCTGCAAGCTCAAGCTTCACTTCAAGCCAAAGCCCAGGAACAGTAAAGTCCCCAGAAAGAGGTTCAATGTTGGAAACCTGCAGTCAGACGAAGTGAGAGGAAACTTCCAGGCAAACCTCAAAGCAAAGCTCGACGATGCAACCCGCCTCACGGACCCGTCCCCTGAAACCCTCTGGGATCAGTTGAAGACTACCATACTGCAATCCACTGAAGAGGTACTGGGTTTCTCCTCCAGGAAAAACAAGGACTTGTTTGATAAAAACAGCTTGGAAATCCAGGAGCTGCTGGCAAAGAAGCGAGCTGCCCACCAGGCTCACCTTACAAAGCCGTCCTGTCAGAGAAGAAACAAGCCTTCCGTCGCGCATGCAGCCATCTTCAGCGCAAACTCCGGGAGATCCAAAATGAGTGGTTGACTAGCCTCGCCAAACGAACCCAGCTCAGCGCGGACATTGGCGACTTCAGGGATTTCTACGAGGCTCTAAAGGCTGTGTACGGCCCCTCACCCCAAGTCCAAAGCCCGCCGCGCAGCTCAGACGGCAAAGTCCTCCTCAGTGACAAGATCTCCATCCTCAACCGATGGTCAGAACACTTCCAATCTCTTTTCAGTGCCAACCGCTCAGTCCAAGATTCCGCCCTGCTCCAGCTCCCTCAACAGCCCCTAAGGCTAGAGCTGGATGAGGTCCTCACCCAGGATGAGACATATAAGGCAATCGAACAACTGAAAAGTGGCAAAGCAGCAGGTATGGATGAATCCCCCCAGAGGTCTGGAAGGCTGGCAGCAAAACTCTGCATGCCAAACTGCATGAGTTTTTCAAGCTTTGTTGGGACCAAGGAAAACTGCCTCAGGACCTTCGTGATGCCACCATCATCACCCTGTACAAAAACAAAGGCGAGAAATCAGACTGCTCAAACTACAGGGGAATCACGCTGCTCTCCATTGCAGGCAAAATTTTCGCTAGGATTCTACTAAATAGAATAATACCTAGTGTCGCCGAGAATATTCTCCCATAATCACAGTGCAGCTTTCGTGCAAACAGAGGAACTACTGACATGGTCTTTGCCCTCAGACAGCTCCAAGAAAAGTGAAGAGAACAAAACAAAGGACTCTACATCACCTTTGTTGACCTCACCAAAGCCTTCGACACCGTGAGCAGGAAAGGGCTTTGGCAAATACTAGAGCGCATCGGATGTCCCCCAAAGTTCCTCAACATGATTATCCAACTGCACGAAAACCAACAAGGTCGGGTCAGATACAGCAATGAGCTCTCTGAACCCTTCTCCATCCACACCAACCCTCTTTTCAATCTTCTTCAGCATGATGCTGAACCAAGCCATGAAAGACCCCAACAATGAAGACGCTGTTTACATACGGTACTGCACGGATGGCAGTCTCTTCAATCTGAGGCGCCTGCAAGCTCACACCAAGACACAAGAGAAACTTGTCCGTGAACTACTCTTTGCAGACGATGCCGCTTTAGTTGCCCATTCAGAGCCAGCTCTTCAGCGCTTGAAGTCCTGCTTTGCGGAAAATGCAAAAATGTTTGGCCTGGAAGTCAGCCTGAATAAAACTGAGGTCCTCCATCAGCCAGCTCCCCACCATGTCTACCAGCACCCCCACATCTCCATCGGGTACACAAAACTCAAAACGGTCAACCAGTTTACCTATCTCGGCTGCACCATTTCATCAGATGCAAGGATCGACAATGAGATAGACAACAGACTCGCCAAGACAAATAGCGCCTTTGGAAGACTACACAAAAGAGTCTGGAAAAACACCAACTGAAAAACCTTACAAAGATAAGCGTGTACAGAGCCATTGTCATACCCACACTCCTGTTCGGCTCCGAATCATGGGTCCTCTACCGGCATCACCTACGGCTCCTAGAACGCTTCCACCAGCGTTGTCTCCGCTCCATCCTCAACATCCATTGGACCGCTTTCATCCCTAACGTCGAAGTACTCGAGATGGCAGAGGTCGACAGCATCGAGTCCACGCTGCTGAAGATCCAGCTGCGCTGGGTGGGTCACGTCTCCAGAATGGAGGACCATCGCCTTCCCAAGATCGTGTTATATGGCGAGCTCTCCACTGGCCACCGTGACAGAGGTGCACCAAAGAAAAGGTACATGGACTGCCTAAAGAAATCTCTTGGTGCCTGCCACATTGACCACCGCCAGTTGGCTGATATCGCCTCAAACCGTGCATCTTGGCGCCTCACAGTTTGGCGGGCAGCAACCTCCTTTGAAGAAGACCGCAGAGCCCACCTCACTGACAAAAGGCAAAGGAGGAAAAACCCAACACCCAACCCCAACCAAACAATTTTCCCCTGAAACCGCTGCAACCATGTCTGCCTGTCCCGCATCGGACTTGTCAGCCACAAACGAGCCTGCAGCTGACGTGGACTTTTACCCCCTCCATAAATCTTCGTCCGCGAAGCCAAGCCAAAGAAAGAAGATAGGGTCCATGCACTTTAATCAGTTCCATTCCTGTTGTGAGGGTTGGGGGAAGTCCTGGTCGAGGGTTATTGATGCAGAGACTTGTAATGGGGACAGTGGAGTCCTGTGTGATGACATCACGCAACGTGTGTGTGGTGACATCACACAAACAGTTAGGCCTGAAGAGGCAGCGTCGAGGATTTGGTGTTGCTGCCAGCAGCCTGCTGGGGATGTCGGCCAGCCAACGGTAAGTATTGGGGGTCACTGCTTGCTGTCAGCGGTGTGGCGGTCGGCAGCGGTGGGTCCCTGGCCGGCCGCGTTGGGTCCCTGGTTGGCAGCGTCGGTGGGTACCGGGTCGGTGTTGTCAATCGCAGTTGCGGGTACCTGGACAGCTGCCTCAGTGGTAGCGGGTCCCCAGTCGGTAGTGGCGGCGGGTCCTCAGTCGGCAGCGGCGGCGGCCATTGAGGTCGGGGCTGGGCCTGGTTGGACGTTGCTTCGTGAGGTAGAGTGATTACGGCGAGGGTGGGTTGTACCTTCCACACTCGGCGTCTGCCCCGTGACGTCAGACGCTGCCGCGTGGTGGAGCCCTTGCTCTCATTTGATGAGAGATCTGAGGAAGAAGTGTTTGAAATGGAAGGTGGTGATTGGGCTTCACTCGAGGCACTGTGTTTGACGGTGGCCATTTTGGAGTTACAGACTACAGCAAAGTGGCTGTTTTTAAGGCACTTCTTGCACCTAGCTTTTCTTGCCATATACTGGGACCTGCTGTGCTTGTTCCTCCCTCAGAAATAACACTTTGGGGTTGCATTGGGCAGCGTAGCAGCAGTAGTAGGATAGAGGGAGGGCATCCTACTCACATCAGAGTGTGGGATCCATCCCCGAGAGTAAACGTCCATACTTAAGACCGCAGTCTCCATCATCTCTGCGATCCAGATCACGTCCTCTAGGTTTTCTCACCCGTGCTCTAGCAGGCACTGCCTCACCTAATTCGATCGAACCCCGGCCACATAGGCATCCCAAATGAGATCATTTGTGGTCTCCGCAGCAGTTCTGTCTGTGCAGGCACAGGCCTTGCCCATTGCCCTTAGAGCCTGAATATAAGCTCTACAGGAGCTGTTGCCTCTTTGTAGCAAGTTTGTACCGAGCATAGACCCTGTTCACCGGTCACTCTTAGAGCCCTTTCAGCACCTTCATGGCTGTGCGTAAGTGGTCGCATCCTGGACATTCTGGTAGACTCTCAGGGACACCATAGTCATCAATAATAGTAGTCGATGGCTGTCCTCTATCATGGCAGGGTCAGAGAGCCGTAAGTATGTATCAAAGCATCTCACCCAGTGCTTAAAGTCATTCGAGGCTGTAGCTGACTGTGGGTCAATGTCGAGGTGTTTCAGCCATAGCATAAGCTTCATCCCTTCAAAACTTTTTAGTTAATAAAATTGTAGTGTATGTCGAAAGAACCAAAGACGTGATCCAAACCAAGACTTTTATTAACTAAAAGACTGGAGCATATCACAAGTAGGTCGACCAGTCCAGAATGACCCGGTCTGGCTAGGAGCAATCCTTTAAGACCTGCCAGTAGGTGTGGCTACACTCTCAGACAATCACAGTCATCCTACACTACAATCTGTACATTTACACATTGGTGATAGAATCTGTACTATCACACACACCAATTGCCCTTTACCTGTCTATGCTGTTATCCATTTCTCGCCTGAAGCCACAATGCAATCTGATTCCTCTGCACCTACAAGACCAAAAGACATAAGAGTGCAAATAAGCTATTCAGCTCCTCAATTCTGCCTTGCTGTTCAATCATACACTGAACCATTCTCCATCTCAGCTGGACTGCCCGGCCTTCTCCCCATAACCTTTTGTACCATGGCTAATCAAGAACCTAACAATCTCTGCCTCAAATAAAACAACCTGTGCCAACAAATTCCATAGATACAACACCCTTTGGCTAAAGAAATTCCTTTGCATTTCAGTTCAAAGCCTGTGCCCTGAAGTTGTGCCCTTTTGTCCTAGACCAATGGGTCTCAATCTTCCCCCACCACCCCCACTCACATACCACCTTAAGTAATTTCTTATCAACCACAGAACACCTATGGCAGGGGTGTCAAACTCAAATTCACGGAGGGCCAAAATTAAAAACTTGGACTAAGTTGAGGGCCGAACTAAATATTTATTGAAATTTTTCAACAACATCTGCATGTTTTCTCTTCTTTCAACATATGTAATGTTAAACTTTAGGATATAACTTTAGGAGGATAATGTTACAGGTCAGGAGTAGGTAGCTCAAGTTCACCCTTTGCTTGACCTGAGGGAAACCTATTTGGTCCCTGTGGAGATGTAGTCAGCATTCACAGGCTGTGTCCATTTTGGCCTGCATCAGGACTCAGCATTTCCTGCTCACTCCTCAGGCTCTAGGCCTCTATTCACCTTCAACCCACCATCCCTCTACCTGACCAGTCCTTTACCCAACCTCTACTCACCCCTCACTCCACTTGCTCTGCCTCTACTCACCCCATCCTATACACGCCCCTCTACTGCCTCTCCCCTCAACCTGTTCCTCCCTCTACCTGTCTCTCACCCTCTAATCACCCCTCCCCTACTCATCCTGCCCCTCCCCTTTTACTTCTTCCCTATCCACCCCTCCTTCTACTCATCCCTCTCTCTAACTGCCCCTCGCACCACCATAACTTCCTATGCCCATTACTCCTCACCTACACCCTCTGCCCACCCCTGCTTACCCACCCACTCAGGCCCAGCGCGCTGCCGATCAGCCTTTGTGGACAGCCACCATCTCTCTCTTCACATGCAGGGCCGAACCAGCCGTCCCTGGGGTCCACGCGAGTGCAAGCGCTGAAGGCCATGGCGACCGGGAGAAGTGCGCTCGCGCTGTGGAAGGGCCGTCCGGTGCCAGTCGCGCGGGGCTCGCGCTGCCCGGGGGCCGTGCGCAGCCTGCCATGCCCGTCGCGCCGGCAGGAAATCACAGGCGCTCGCCCATCCGCCGCACCGCTCGACAGGTGGGAGTGACTGGTTGTGCCTTCCAACTGGCTTGCCGGCTGATGACATCGACAGACTTCTCGTGTTACAATTTCTCGTGTTACAATGGGGAAGGATGTGCAATGAAGGGGGAGGATGGTGGGGGTGACATTACCAAAAAACAGCATCGGCTCTCGCTGCAGGGCGGGCCACCTCTAATACATTTTTGAAATGATCTTGCGGGCCAAATGGCCCGCGGGCCAGAGTTTGACATGTGTGACCTATGGCATATGAGTGATATGTGAGTGGAAAGAAAAATGTTGAGAACCACTGTCCTGGACTCTCCCACCATGAGAAACAATCTTTATACATTTATACCTTTACATTCGAAAGGTTTCAATGAGATCCACCTTTATTCCCCTAAATTCCATCAAATGCAGACCAAGAGCTGTCAACTGCTCCTCATATGATATCCCTTTCATTCCCGTAATCATCCTTGTGAATCTCCTCTGAACCCTCTCTAATGTCAGCACATCTTTTCTTAAATGAGGAGCCCAAAACTGCTTACAATCTTCCACATGAGGTCTCACCAGGGCCTTATAAAGCCTCAACATCACATCCCTACTCTTACATTCTATTCCTCTTGAAATGAATGCCAGGTTTAACACTCCAGATTCCAATCACATTCTGCATAAAAAATGTAAAAATGCAGAAAGTATAAGTTAAATTAAGATGGGAGAAGGCTCAGGAAGCATAAATACCACAATGGATGAGTTGGGCTAAGGGAACTGTTGTGTAATGAATACGGTGATTTGGGTAGACTGCCAGCGGGTTCAATTTACACTGACAGATCTGATGTAAATGCTAATCATGCATTAAGATGCAGTAATGATATTGTTCATAAGGTGGATATCAGTAGTTATCCACACTTAATTTTTCTTGTAAACATTTATGTTGGGTAACTTGCAATTCACAGATGTATGCAAATTTGCGGAGAATTGGCTTGATTTATGCAGCATTTTTAATTTTGCAAATTGAGAATTAGTGTGACAGCAGAGATGAACTGCAACCTTTCAAGGGTTGGGCAGAGCTGTCAGTAAGAAGGCAAGGGAAGACTGAGCACATCAGATTGGAGAACATTGATTTTCCCTTCACTAAACACTTTAAATGTGTAATAGATCATTACAACACAGGACAGACCATTCCTACCAAGCAAAAAATGTATGAAACTCTTCCTATCTTCTTTCCCTCGATATTTCTTTAATTTATGTGCCTGTCTAAGATTCTCTTAAATGCAGCAAATGTTTCAGCCTCAACCCCACCACTGGCAAAGCATTTCATGACTACACCACTCTCGGTGTAAAAAAATTTACCCCTGATGTCTCCTGTTACAAGATCAAACCAGCAACCACAATGAAGGCAGATCACACAGTGGTAAAGATGAACAATTACTTTATTAACAAAAATTCACCTTCAAACTTTAATTCAAAATCTCCCCTTTTATAACAATGCCCACTGGTTACTATGCAAATCTCTATAACAGTGTAAAACTAATACATTCCCCAGCCTAAATATAACATATGTAATTAAAGTCTAAGTGATATTTCCAACCAGCCCACAGAAAAACTTAAACACACAAGACTCAAAACTTCGATCTCAACGAAGCAAAGATCATAAACAAAATTCAGTTTATTTGGTAAACTGAAGCCAAAAGACCTTTGAGAGAGAGAGAGAGAGAGCACAAAATTCGAAGTTGTCTTGTGTTGCTTGCAGAGAGAGGAAGAATGGTTTGGTCCACATCCTTCTGGCTGCCTTCGGAATGTTCATCTTTTTGAAATCCCAACATTCTAAACTGTCCTCTAGACCATGACTCATGCTCTGGGCCTTCTTTCACTCCACAGCACCTCCAGTGGTGGTTTATCGTCTCAGTCCAGAAATTTTTAGATAATTTTCTGCACATGTTCAGTCTGTCTCCCACTCTCTCAGCAGTCCACCTTCACCTTGGCTCTCTAAGGCAAACTGTCACTTTCCAACACAAAACCACACAACACAGAACTCTGTAACACCTCCCCTGCTAAAAAAAAAAATTTGGTCCTCAAGAACAAATTTTTAACAATTAATGGAAGTATTACATAAATAAAATAAAATATACACTCAATTTTTTTTACAGTAAGTGTGTGATTAGATTCATACCAACCCAAATTAACATCTTGACAAACAATCTGCTATTACATTGTCCCCTTTATGTGTGTAATAATTAAATCATACTTGTTTAATAGTAAGCTCCAATTCAATAACCGACTTCTTATTTTTCATTTTAGACAGAAAAACTAATGGATTATGATCAGTATATATTATTAATGGTTTTTTTTTTACCAGTACAAATATACACAGCAAAATGTTGCAAAGCTAAAACAATCGCTAATAAGTCCTTCTCAATGGTTGAATAATTTTGTTGATGGTCGATAAACTTTTTCGAGAAGTACAAAATAGGATGTTCTACTCCATCAACATCCTTCTTCTGTAACAGTATAGTACCAACCGTTTCATCACTGGTGTCCAGGGCTAAAGAGAATGACTTTTCAAAGTTAGGGGACACAAGTACAGGCTGATGGCATAAAATGACCTTTAACTTCAGAAACGCTTCCTGGCATACATCACACCAGATAAATTTTTCTTTCTTTCCAAGTAGTTAATGGGAGTGCAATTTCTGCAAAGTTTTTACAAAATCTATGATAGTAGCCAATCATACCTAGAAATCTCCAAAGAGCTTTCTTATTACTGGGGATAGGGAACACAGTGATAGCCAATACTTTTGTTCCAACTGGTGCCACCTGTCCCTGTCCCACCACATAACCCAGATAAATTACAGTGGCATGTCCAAACTCATTCTTGTGCAAATACACTGTGAAGTGTGCTTCCACCTGTCTCTGAAATAACTGCTCTAATTCAAGCATGTGTTCTTCCCATGTATCTGTACTAATTATTAAATCATCGATATAGGCTCCTGTGTGCTCTAAACCCTGATTTACTGCATTAATCATTCTCTGAAATGTGCCAAGTGCATTTTTCATCCTGAAAGGCATAACATTATACTCATAGAATGCCAAAGGTGTAACAAATGCAGAAATCTCCCTGCCTTTCTCTGTCAAAGGAACACACCAATATCCTTTTAAGAGATCAATCTTTGTAAGAAACTTAGCCTTCCCCACCTTATAACAATTACAGCATTGAAACAGGTCAATTTGGCCCTTCTAGTCCACACTGATCCAAGTACCCTCCTCTAATCCCACTTACCAGCACTCTGCCCATATCCCTCCATCCCCCTCCCACCCATATACTTATCCAACTCCTTCTTAAATGACAAAATTGACCCTGCCTCCACCACCTTTCCCGGAAGCCCATTCCACACAGTAACCACTCTCTGAGTAAAGAAGTTCCCCCTCATGTTACTCCTAAACCTTTGCCCATCATCTCTCAACCCATGACCTCTTGTATCCATCTCTCCTACTCTCAATGGGAAAAAGCCTTTCCACATCAACTCTATCTATCCCTCTCATTATCTTAAACACCTCAATCAAATCCCCTCTCAGCCTTCGACATTCCAAGGAATAAAGACCTAATTTGCTCAGTCTCTCCTTGTATTCCAGATGCTGAAACCCAGGCAACATTTTTGTAAATCTTCTCTGTACTCTCTCTATCTTGTTAATATCCTTCTTATAAATCGGTGACCAGAACTGCACACAGTACTCTAAATTTGGCTTCACCAATGCCTTGTACAGTTTCATCATTACTTGCCAACTCCTAGATTCTATGCACTGATTTATATAGGCAAGCATACTAAAGGTCTTCTTCACCACCCTATCCACATGCACTCCTATCTTCAGGGAACAATGCACCACTATTCCTAGATCTTTCTGCTCCACTGTATTCTTCAGTGCCCACCCATTTACCACAAATGTCTTGCTTTGACTATTCTTTTCAAAATGAAGCACCTCACACTTATCAGCATTAAACTCCATCTGCCATCTTTCTGCCCACTCCTCTAAGCAGTTTAAATCCCTCTGCAATCTCTGAAAACCCTCTTCATCATCCATAATTCCCCCTCTTTTAGTATCATCTGCATATTTACTTATCCAATTTACTGCCCCATCCTCCAGATCATTAATATATATGACAAATAGCAATGGTCCCAATACCGAACCCTGAGGTACACCGCTTGTCACCAGCCTCCATCCTGACAAACAATTATCTTCTACTACTCTCTGGCACCTTCCTTCCAGCCACTGTTGAATCCATTTGACTATCTCCAAATTAATACCCAAGGACGTAGCTTTGTAACTAACCTCCCATGCGGAACCTTATCGAAGGCCTTACTGAAGTCTATCTAGACAACATCCACTACTCTACCCTCATCAACATTCCTTGTCACCTCTTCAAAAAATTTAACAAGATTGGTCAAACACGACCTTCTACGCACAAATCCGTGTTGAGTGTCCCTGATCAGACCCTGTCCCTCCATATACTTATATATACCATCTCTAAGAATGCATTCCATCAATTTACCTACGACAGACGTCAAAACTTACAGGGTGATAATTGCTAAGCTTGCTCCTTGAACCCTTTTCAAACAAAGGAATCACATGCACAACACACCAATCCTCCGGCACGATGCCCGTCTCTTTTTCTTTCTTTGGCTTGGCTTCGCGGACGAAGATTTATGGATGGGTAATGTCCACGTCAGCTGCAGGCTCGTTTGTGGCTGACAAGTCCGATGCGGGACAGGCAGACACGATTGCAGTGGTTGCAAGGGAAAATTGGAGGGTTGGGGTTGGGTGTTGGGTTTTTCCTCCTTTGTCTTTTGTCAGTGAGGTGGGCTCTGCGGTCTTCTTCAAAGGAGGTTGCTGCCTGCCAAACTGTGAGGTGCCAAGATGCAAGGTTGGAGGCGTTATCAGCCCACTGGCGGTGGTCAATGTGGCAGGCACCAAGAGATTTCTTTAAGCAATCCTTGTACCTCTTCTTTGGTGCACCTCTGTCTCGGTGGTCAGTGGAGAGCTCGCCATAGAACACGATCTTGGGAAGGCGATAGTCCTCCATTCTGGAGATGTGACCCACCCAGCACAGTTGGGTCTTCAGCAGCATGGATTCGATGCTTGCGGACTCTGCCAGCTCGAGTACTTCGATGTTGGTGATGAAGTCACTCCAAGGAATTTTGAGGATGGAGCGGAGACAGCGCTAATGGAAGTGTTCTAGGAGCCGTAGATGATGCTGGTAGAGGACCCATGATTCGGAGCCGAACAGGACCGAGGATATGACAACGGCTCTGTACACGCTGATCTTTGTGTGTTTCTTCAGGTGGTTGTTTTTCCAGACTCTTTTGTGTAGTCTTCCAAAGGCGCTATTTGCCATGACGAGTCTGTTGTATATCTCGTTGTCGATCCTTGCATCCGATGAAATGGTGTAGCCGAGATAGGTAAACTGGTTGACCGTTTTGAGTTCTGTGTGCCCGATGGAGATGTGGGGGGGCTGGTAGTCATGGTGGGGAGCTGGCTGATGGAGGACCTCAGTTTTCTTCAGGCTGACTTCCAGGCCAAATATTTTGGCAGTTTCCGCAAAACAGACGTCATGCGCTGGAGAGCTGGCTCTGACATGGTTAGTACATTTGTGGGTAATACCAAAATTGGAGGTATAGCGGCAGGAAAATTGTTTTCACTGGTAGGTGAGACCAGAACTAGGGGACACAGTCTCAAAACTCAGGTAGTAGATTTAAGACAGAGATGAGGAAAAACTGTTTTTCCCAGAGAATCGTGAATCTGTGGAATTCTCTACCCAAGGTAGCAGTTGAGACGACTTCATTTATCATATTTAAGGTCAGTTAGATAATTTTTTATATAAAAAGGAATTAAGGGATATGGGAAAAGGCAGTTCGGTGGTGTTGAGTCAAACATCAGATCAGCCACGATCTCACTGAGTGGCAGAGCAGGCTCGACGGGCCAGATGGCCTACTCCAGCTCCTGTTTCTTATGTTGTTATAGTGGACTGCGAAGGAAGTTATAGCTCTAAAAAATATTTGTGAGACGCGCCTGAAATATTTTGTGCAAATCTGGTCACCCAGCTATGGGATGGGTGTGATTAATCTGGGTGGCATGTAGAAAAGATTCTCATGAGTCTTGGTCGGCTGGCGAGGTTAAGTTATCAGGAAAGAGAGGATTGACTGGGGCTTCTGTCTCTGGAGCATAGGCTTTAATCACCTTAAAGTGTTAGCACAGCTGGCATGTTGCTGACCCGGTACCAAGGCAGGTACTAAGGGAGGGGTTTGGGCATAACAGCCTTTCTGGGAATATCTGGGAGGGAGGAATCACTGGTTCAGGGGGCCATACAGGGCCAGCACATACACAATAGTGGTAGCACCACACACCCCCTCCCCCTCAGTGCTGCTGTCCCCTTCCTCCCTTCTTCACCTATCATCTCCTGTCCTGCCACCCACCTCTTCCTCCTCCCACTCTTTTGTTCTGACAGTCACCAGCATTTTCTCATACTTTGATGAAAGGCTCAAACCCGAAACTTCTGTTATGTTTTTCTGCCCTTTCTTCAGCATTTTGTGTTTTTACTGGGACTTAATAGAGGTCCACGAGATTATGAGAGGCATAGATAGAGTGGACAGCCAGTGCATGTTTCCCAGGAAAAGAATAGCAAACACCACAGGACATCTGTACAAAGTGAAGGGAAGTGAACTTAGGAAAGACATCAGGAGTAAGTTTTTTTTTAATTATTTTATTTACACAGAGAGTTATGGGGGCCTGGAATGCTTTGCCAGGGATGGTGGTGGAGGCTGAAACATTAAGGGCATTTAAGAAGTTCTTAGACAGGCACATAGATAGAAAAAATTAGAGGATTATAGGGTTGGGAGTGTTTAGTATTTATTAATGAAATATATGGGTCGGGGGAGGCGGCGCCCCGGCCTCGGTCGAGTGAGGCAGGTGGAGGCCCCGATCCGGGCAGAAAGTGGGAGGTGGCGGCCCAGTCCGGGCACAGGGAGAGCAGCGGCGGCACCGGCCCCGGTCCGGACTGAGGGTAGGCGGTGGCGGCCCCAATCCGGGCAGGAGCAAGGGGGAGGCGGCGGCCCCGGCCTCGGTCGAGTGAGGCAGGCGGAGGCCCCGATCCGGGCAGAGAGTTGGAGTCGGCGGCCCCAGTCAGGGCACAGGGAGAGCAGCGGTGGCCTCGGCCCCAGTCCGGGCAGTATGGACCGACCTAAGAGTGGAGGCAGACCCCTCCAGCCCGGGTAAGAAACCTGCATAGGAGAAGGCCACTCCGATATAAAACCTACGACCCAAGGTCCTCGCTGCCACGTCCCAGCTTGCTTGGCCACGGCACACGAACCATGGGTGTAAAGGGTGGGGCCAGTACTGCGCGCACTGCACTCCACCTAAAAGCTCCTTTGAGCAGGCCCGAGGACAGGTCCACGTCCTCCCCCTCCACGTCCTCCCCCTCCACGTTCTCCCCCTCCACGTCCTCCCCCTCCACGTCCTCCCCCTCCATGTCCTCCCCTCCACGTCCTCCCCTCCACGTCCTCCCCCTCCACGTCCTCCCCCTCCACGACCTCCCCCTGCACGTCCTCTCCCTCAAAAGATGCTCACAAACTCAAGCTAACATGCTGGAACATCAGAACCATGCTAGACAAGGCTGACAGCCACCGACCTGAACGTCGGTCTGCCCTCATTGCACATGAACTCCTCAGACTTGACATCGACATAGCCGCTCTCAGTGAAGTCCGCCTGGCAGATGTAGGCAGCCTCCAAGAACGCGGCGCGGGCTACACACTCTACTGGTCTGGCAAGCCTTCGGATGAACGACGCCTATCTGGTGTAGGCTTCATGGTCAAGAACTTCATTGCCTCCAAACTCGAAAACCTTCCGACAGGCCACTCGGACCGAATCATGTCCATGCGACTCCCCCTTTAAAACAAGCGTTGCATCACCCTCATCAGTGTCTATGCTCCAACCCTCCAGGCGGAACCAGCAGAAAAGGACAAGTTCTACCTGCGCAACCTCATCCAACGCACCCCTACAGCCGACAAGGTTGTCATCCTTGGCGACTTCAACGCTCGCGTCGGCAAAGACTCAGAAACCTGGCCAGGAATCCTGGGCAAGCATGGCGTCGGCAAGTGCAACGACAATGGGCGCCTCCTGTTGGAGCTCTGCGCAGAACAGCGGCTTGTCATTACAAACACCCTTTTTCAGCAGAGGGACAGCCTTAAGACTACCTGGATGCATCCCCGATCCAAACACTGGCACCTCCTGGACTACATCCTGGTGCGAGAAAGTGACAAACGAGATGTGCTCCACACCAGGGTCATGCCCAGCGCGGAATGCCACACTGACCACCGGCTGGTTCGCTGCAAGCTCAACCTTCACTTCAAGCCAAAGCCCAGGAACAGTAAAGTCCCCAGAAAGAGGTTCAATGTTGGAAACCTGCAGTCAGACGAAGCGAGAGGAAACTTCAAAGCAAAGCTCGACGATGCAACCCGCCTCACGGACCCGTCCCCTGAAACCCTCTGGGATCAGTTGAAGACTACCATACTGCAATCCACTGAAGAGGTACTGGGCTTCTCCTTCAGGAAAAACAAGGACTGGTTTGACGAAAACAGCCAGGAAATCCAGGAGCTGCTGGCAAAGAAGCGAGCTGCCCACCAGGCTCACCTTACAAAGCCGTCCTGTCCAGAGAAGAAACAAGCCTTCCGTCGCGCATGCAGCCATCTTCAGCGCAAACTCCGGGAGATCCAAAATGAGTGGTGGACTAGCCTCGCCAAACGAACCCAGCTCAGCGCGGACATTGGCGACTTCAGGGGTTTCTACGAGGCTCTAAAGGCTGTGTACGGCCCCTCACCCCAAGTCCAAAGCCCGCTGCGCAGCTCAGATGACAAAGTCCTCCTCAGTGACAAGATCTCCATCCTCAACCGATGGTCAGAACACTTCCAATCTCTTTTCAGTGCCAACCGCTCAGTCCAAGATTCCGCCCTGCTCCAGCTCCCTCAACAGCCCCTAAGGCTAGAGCTGGATGAGGTCCTCACCCAGGATGAGACATATAAGGCAATCGAACAACTGAAAAGTGGCAAAGCAGCAGGTATGGATGGAATCCCCCCCCAGAGGTCTGGAAGGCTGGCGGCAAAACTCTGCATGCCAAACTGCATGAGTTTTTCAAGCTTTGTTGGGACCAAGGAAAACTGCCTCAGGACCTTCGTGATGCCACCATCATCACCCTGTACAAAAACAAAGGCGAGAAATCAGACTGCTCAAACTACAGGGGAATCACGCTGCTCTCCATTGCAGGCAAAATCTTCGCTAGGATTCTACTAAATAGAATAATACCTAGTGTCGCCGAGAATATTCTCCCAGAATCACAGTGCAGCTTTCGCGCAAACAGAGGAACTACTGACATGGTCTTTGCCCTCAGACAGCTCCAAGAAAAGTGCAGAGAACAAAACAAAGGACTCTACATCACCTTTGTTGACCTCACCAAAGCCTTCGACACCGTGAGCAGGAAAGGGCTTTGGCAAATACTAGAGCGCATCCAACTGCACGAAAACCAACAAGGTCGGGTCAGATACAGGAATTAGCTCTCTGAACCCTTCTCCATTAACAATGGCGTGAAGCAAGGCTGTGTTCTCGCACCAACCCTCTTTTCAATCTTCTTCAACATGATGCTGAACCAAGCCATGAAAGACCTCAACAATGAAGACGCTGTTTACATCTGGTACCGCACGGATGGCAGTCTCTTCAATCTGAGGCGCCTGCAAGCTCACACCAAGGCACAAGAGAAATTTGTCCATGAACTACTCTTTGCAGACGATGCCGCTTTAGTTGCCCATTCAGAGCCAGCTCTTCAGCGCTTGACGTCCTGTTTTGCGGAAACTGCCAAAATGTTTGGCCTGGAAGTTAGCCTGAAGAAAACTGAGGTCCTCCATCAGCCAGCTCCCCACCATGACTACCAGCCCCCCCACATCTCCATCGGGCACACAGAACTCAAAACGGTCAACCAGTTTACCTACCTCGGCTGCACCATTTCATCAGATGCAAGGATCGACAACGAGATAGACAACAGACTCGCCAAGGCAAATAGTGCCTTTGGAAGACTACACAAAAGAGTCTGGAAAAACAACCAACTGAAAAACCTCACAAAGATAAGCGTATACAGAGCCGTTGTCATACCCACACTCCTGTTCGGCTCCGAATCATGGGTCCTCTACCGGCATCACCTACGGCTCCTAGAACGCTTCCACCAGCGTTGTCTCCGCTCCATCCTCAACATTCATTGGAGCGCTTTCATCCCTAACGTCGAAGTTCTCGAGATGGCAGAGGTCGACAGCATCGAGTCCACGCTGCTGAAGATCCAGCTGCGCTGGGTGGGTCACATCTTCAGAATGGAGGACCATCGCCTTCCCAAGATCGTGTTATATGGCGAGCTCTCCACTGGCCACTGTGACAGAGGTGCACCAAAGAAAAGGTACAAGGACTGCCTAAAGAAATCTCTTGGTGCCTGCCACATTGACCACTGCCAGTGGGCTGATATCGCCTCAAACCGTGCATCTTGGCGCCTCACAGTTTGGTGGGCAGCAACCTCCTTTGAAGAAGACCGCAGAGCCCACCTCACTGACAAAAGGCAAAGGAGGAAAAACCCAACACCCAACTCCAACCAACCAATTTTCCCCTGAAACCGCTGCAACCATGTCTGCCTGTCCCGCATCGGACTTGTCAGCCACAAACGAGCCTGCAGCTGACGTGGATATTTACCCCCTCCATAAATCTTCGTCCGCGAAGCCAAGCCAAAGAGAAGATATGGGTCAGTAAAATATCGAGGGCCAATGGGCCTGTACTGTGCTGTCGAGCACAGAACTATGTTCTATGTTATCTTGAGTAGGCCGGGCAGTGGGACTGAGTGGGAAAATGAATCAGTTCATGATTAAATGATGAGGCAGACTCAATGGGCCAAATAGCCTATTTCAGCTCCCACTGTATGCCTTATGGTCTTAATAAATTAAAAAATTATTTAGATAGCACTTGTATTGGAAAGGTTTGGAATATTAAGGGCCTATCATGGCGTGAACGAGTTGCAAAGGGACCGCGTCCCTTTGGAGTTAATGAACGACATGTTGGCACTGCCGGATAGCTATGGGCTTGCTTGCTCTTTGAGCAGTTGTTTTTAGAGCATATACCAGAAGACATCTGCCTCATGTTGGCTGATGAGGACTTTGATAACCTTTCAACAGTGGCCGCTTGTGCAAAACAACAAGGTGCTTGCATCACACCCAAAAGCACAGGCTCCACAAGGGCGCATGCTCCCCAGACAAGCATGAGTCCGGGATATGCCGTGGCCAGTCGTCACTAATGGCTACAGTGGCTGACCACTGACCAATCTATTCTATATCTGAGACAAACTCTTCCAGCGCAAATTTCTAGTCGACATGGGTGCGGAGGTTAGTGTCCTTTCTTCTTTTGGCTTTGACACCTGTCCCAGGAGTATGGGTCCAGCAGTTACTGCGGGGAATTCATATGTAAGGCATACGGACTGTATCCCTGAAATTTGGCGACATGGAAGTTCATTCTTGCTGCCTTGTCCCGGCCGTAGCTGGGTGCTGACTTCTTCAGAGCCCACTTACTAATGGTGAACTTTAAAGGGCGCTGGTTGGTGAACACCACAACATTCCAGACTTTCCACCTTGGATAAGCCAAACTAACCGGCCTGCACATAGCCACTGAGGTGTACTCGAACAACGAATTTGCCAAACTTATTGCAGTTTCTGGACATTGTCACTCCCCAGTTCTCTACTGCCACACCCAAACAAGACAGCGCACACCACATCCTCAGAAAATGACACCAGAGTCCAACACCTGCTGCCCGACAAGTTGCAGCTTGCAAAACAAGAGTTCCACAAAATGGAGGACCTTGGAATCATACGCAGATCTGATAGCCCATTGGGCCCTGCTTTATATGGTGTGCAAAGCCATTGGAGGCTGGAGACCTTATGTAGATCTCAACGATGCTATCACTGCAGACTGCTACCCTGTGCCCCATATACAGGACTTTACAGCTAATCTTCATGGGGCCAGAATATTTTCTTAAATTGACCTGGTGCATGGGTATCAGCAAATAACCTGTAAACCGGAGATATGCCTAAGATTGTTGTCATGACACTGTTTGGCCTCTTTGAATATTTGAGTGACATGGACTTCCTTTTCGTATACTTGGACGACATACTCATCGCCAACCACTCCCACAAAGAGCATCTGTAGCATCTGCGTTTACTCTGCTGCCACCTACAGGAGTTTGGGCAATGAACCCTGCCAAGTGAAAATTTGGGCATCCTCCATTGAATTGTTGGGTCATCCAATGATCAGCCGGGGTGTCGTTCTATTGCCTAACAAGGTGGAAGCCATCCTCAAATTCCCGAGGCTTGATACCATCAAAGGACTCTAGGAATTTGTGGGGATGGTCAATTTCCATTATTGCTTTCTACCCTCTGCAGTTCATATTATGAAACCTCTCTTTAACCACATGTCCATTGATGCCAAAGAACTCGAGTGGACAAAGAAGACGTCGGTAGCATTCCAGCAGACTAAAGACGTCCTTGCGAAGGCAACATTGCTGGCCCACCCACAAATGGATGCACCAACTGCCCTGACGATAGATGCATCCAACACGACAGTCTTGGAACAGAATACCAATGGACAATGGAAACTGCTACCGTTTTTTAGTGGGCACCTCCCCTCCAGAAACAAAATACAGCACATTCATTAGGGAACTACTGACCCTGTACCTAGCGGTCAGACATTTCTGCTCTCTTTTAGAAGGCAGACAATTCACGGTTTTTACTGGCCACAAACCACTAACGAAATAGGACAGCCAGGGTGGTGATCTCTGGTTTGCTACCTGTGCCAAGTGCAACTGAGGACAAAAATGGAAGGTTAAGAAAAATGAATGTGTGGCTGAGGGGCTGGTGTAAAGGACAGGGTTTTGGCTTCTTGGGTCATTGGGATCTCTTTTGGGGAAGGCATGACCTCTACAAGAATGATGGGTTACACCTAAACCCAAAAGGGGTCAATATATTGGCAGCTAGGTTTGGTACAGCCGTCAGGTGCGGTTTAAACTAATTTGGCAGGGGGGTGGGAACCTGTATGATAGGGCAAAGGACAGAAAAGATAAAACAGGAAAAGTTAGGTTAGACAGCGAAAGTAAAAAATCAGAAAGAGCAAGGAGGGTGAAAAAAGCAAATCTGAAGGCTTTATATCTTAATGCAAGAAGCATTTAGAACAAGGTAGATGAATTAGCTGCGGAAATTGAGATAAACAAATATGATTTGATTGGGATTACAGAAACATGGCTGCAGGGTGGGCAAGCCTGGGAACTTAACAACCCGGGGTATACGATATTTAGGAGGGATCGGCAAGAAAGAAAAGGGGGTGGGGTAGTATTGATGGTGAGAGAAGGGACCGACATGATTGACAGGAAGGATATTAACTCAGAAGATGCGGAATCTATATGGGTAGAACTGAGGAATAGCAAGGGGCGGAAAACGTTAGTGGGGGTGGTATATAGGCCTCCAAATAGTAGTGTAGAGGTGAGGGAAGGCATTAAAAGAGAAATTAGAAAAGCGTGCAATAAGGGAACAGCTGTCATCATGGGAGACTTTAATTTGCATATAGATTGGACTAGTCAAATTGGTAAAAATACAGAGGAGGAGGAATTCCTTGAATGTTTACAGGACGGTTATCAAGACCAATATGTTGAGGAACCAACTCAGGAGCAGGCCATTTTAGATTGGGTATTATGCAATGATAAGGGGCTAATCAACAATCTTGTTGTGCGAGGCCCTTTGGGTAGGAGCGATCACAATATGATCGAGTTCTCACTCGACATGGAGAGTGACGAAATTAAAACTGAGACTAAGGTCCTGAATTTAAATAAAGGGAATTATGATGGTATGAGACGGGAGTTGAGTAAGATTGATTGGGTGGTGTTTATGGGGGAGTTGACTATGGATAGACAATGGAAAGTATTCACAGATCTAATGGAGAAATTGCAAAAATCGTTTATACCGGTTTGGCATAAAAATAAACCAAAAAAGGTGACTCAACCGTGGATAACAAGGGAAATTAGAGACAGCATTAGGTCCAAAGAGAGAGCATATCAATTGGCCAAAAAAAGTACCACATCCGAAGACTGGGAGCAGTTCAAGATGCACCAAAGGAGGACAAAGGGATTAATCAAGAGAGCAAAAATAAATTATGAAAGTAAGCTTGCGGCAAATATAAAAACCGACTACAAAAGCTTTTATAAATATGTCAAGAGGTAAAGACTGGTGAAATCCAGAGTAGGTCCCTTGCAGTCGGAATCAGGGGAATATATAATGGGGAATAAGGAAATGGCAGACCAATTAAATTATTACTTTAGTTCTGTTTTCACAAGAGAGGATACAAATAACCTCCCAAGGATGTTGGGAAACATAGAGACTAATACAAGGGAGGAACTGAAAGAAATCAGTGTCTCTAAGGACATGGTCTTGGGGAAATTGATGGGATTGAAGGCAGATAAATCCCAAGGGCCTGATAATCTACATCCTAGGGTACTTAAGGAAGTGGCCATTCAGATAGCAGATGCTTTAAGAATTATTTTCCAGAACTCGATAGACTCAGGATCAGTACCCATGGATTGGAGGGTAGCTAATGTTACCCCACTATTTAAAAAGGGGGGTAGAGAAAAAGCGGGGAATTATAGGCCGGTGAGCCTTACATCTTTCTTCTTCTTCTTTGGCTTGGCTTCGCGGACGAAGATTTATGGAGGGGGTAAAAAGTCCACGTCAGCTGCAGGCTGGTGAATCGCCTCTGCACTCCCTCCATTGCAAGAACATCCTTCCTTAGATAAGGTGACCAAAACTGCACACAATACTCCAGGTGTGGTCTCACCAAGGCCCTGTACAGCTGCAGTAAGGTATCTTTGTTCCTATACTCAAACCCTCTTGATATGAAGGCCAACATACCATTTGCCTTTTTAACCGCCTGCTGTTACCTGCATGCTCGCCTTCAGAGACTGGTGTACAAGTACCCCTAGGTCTCTCTGCACTTCTCCATCTCTTAATCTATTGCCATTCAAATAGTAATCTGCCCTCCGGTTTGTATGACCAAAGTGGATAACCTCACATTTATCCACATTGTAGTGCATTTGCCATGGATCTGCCCAGTCCCTCAATTTATCCAAATCACACTGGAGCTTCCTGACCCCCTCTTCCATGCACACAACCCCTCCTAGCTTAGTGTCATCTGCAAATTTGGAGATATTACATCCAATCCCCTCATCCAGATCATTAATGTAAATTGTGAGCAGCTGGGGTCCCAATACAGATCCCTGTGGCACCCCACTGGTCACCGCCTGCCACTCAGAAAATGAGCCATTTATCCCAACTCTCTGTCTTCTACCTGCCAGCCAGTTCTCAATCCACATCAATACTTTGCCCCTAATCCCATGAGCCTTGATTTTGGAAGCCAGTCGTTTATGCGGGACCTTATCAAAGGCCTTTTGGATGTCCAGGTACACCACATCCACTGGCTCTCCCCCATCTATTTTACCTGTCACCATCTCAAAGAATTCCAATAGATTTGTCAAGCACGATTTACCTTTTGAAAATCCATGTTGACTCCATCCGATCCCTTCTCTGCTAGTCATATGCTCCGCTATTACATCCTTAATAATGGATTCCATCATTTTGCCCACTACTGATGTAAGGCTCACTGGCCTATAATTCCCCGCTTTTTCTCTACCCCCCTTTTTAAATAGTGGGGTAACATTAGCTACCCTCCAATCCATGGGTACTGATCCTGAGTCTATCAAGTTCTGGAAAATAATTCTTAAAGCATCTGCTATCTGAATGGCCACTTCCTTAAGTACCCTAGGATGTAGATTATCAGGCCCTTGGGATTTATCTGCCTTCAATCCCATCAATTTCCCCAAGACCATGTCCTTAGAGATACTGATTTCTTTCAGTTCCTCCCTTGCAGAGGGAGTTGCACTCAGAGAGAGAGAGAGAGGTCATTTCGGAGTAGCAGAGTCTGGAAGAACAATACCATTTATGGAACTGAAGTGTTCTTAATTAAAAGTCAAGAAATGCTTTAAAGCATTTGTGTTTACACCCAGCATTATGCTGGCAGCTGTTTCAAAATTCAAGCATCATATGAGTGACATGTGCTAGATTTTCCAGCATCATAAACCACTTAAGCCTCTTGAGACAGAAACCAAGTCAGAGGTTGTTATGGATATGGAGTGGTTTTGAAGAAAGACAAAAGGTTCTGCAGAAATGAAATTAAAACCATGGTGATGTTATGTCACATGATGTCAGAGAAACATAAATGAAGAAGGTAAAGACATTTTGAAAGCAGAAGAAGAAATTAATCCTCTTGTGAAAGACACAGGGGTAACTCTGGAGAGAGCAGGGGACGCTGTTTTGTATTATATTATCCTTATCATGGGAGATACACAAAATCAATGGCCATAAGGAAGACTCTCTTCACTGTCTCTTTGAAAAAGGTGGACAGTTTTGGAATTGAAGATACAGTAACTAGAAAAGTTTCTAAAACAGTTTGTGTGTTACTCCTGGAAAATGGAATTCAAAATAAGTGGCTTTAAAATAAGTAAGACCACATCTGACTCTATCTTTAAGATAGAGGGCGGATTCATCATATGGAACACAGATTCAAAAATCTCCAAGCAAGAGAGAAGAACACTCATTTGAAGAAATCTCTCAAAGACAATATCAAAATACTCATGAGTTTAAAGAGATCTGAAGATATTGTATAATGTTTAAAAGTGGTTCATAATTACTTCTGAACTGCAATTTAAAAAGATCCTCAAGTTCAACAAGATGTTTGAAATTGAACTTTAAAATGAACTTTTTCAGAATCAAGGTTAAACTGTAATGCAATGGTTCTCAACCTTTTTCTTTCCACGCACATACCAATGTAAGTAATCCCTGTGCCATTGGTACTCTGTGATTAGTAAGGGATTGCTTAAGGGCTCTTAATGTGAGTGGGAAGGGAAGGTTGAGAATCTAGACCCAATTGTTACTGAAATATTTTGGCTGAGAAAAATTGTCATTGGCCCATTTCCTTTGGAGTTATGAAACCGTGCACATCACACACACACACACACACACACACACACACACACACACACACACACACACACACACACACACACACACACACATCTACTTGCATGTTAAAATCCCTCATGACTTTCATAACATTATTACGCCTTTTCTATCTGTTGTAGTTTGTTGTCCACATCCCTGCTACTACATGGACATCTGTATATCACAGCCAACAATTTATTTTTTACCCTAGCCAACTTAACTCAAAACTATTCTTCTCTGATTCTGTCACCTCTTTCCAATGATTAAGTTGCTCCTTACCAACAGCCGTATTGCCTCCTCTTTTTCCTGCCTATCCTTTCAAAACACTATGTACCCTTGAGCATTCAGCTCCAACGAAATCCATCCTTCAGCCACCACGCTGTGATGGCCACAACATAATAACTGCCAATCTGCAGCTGTACTACAAAGTCAACCACTTCATACCTTGTGCTGTGTGCATTTAAATACAAAACCTCTAACTCTTAATTTATTGCATTTGACTCTGTATTCCTGTTGCTTCCCATGGCTGCAATTTTGCCATTTGCCTGTCCTTCCACACAGATTCCCTAACAGTTGTCCCTGCTTAAGTGCCACCTCTTTCTCTGCTTCCTCACCTTAGTTTCCCCCCTCCCAGAGTCCAGTTGGAGCGGCATTCCCATGCTAAATGTTCCATATTGTTAAATGATATCGCTACCATGGGAACACCGTGACTACTATAGGTTGATATATGGTATACAGTTCCAACAGTGAGATAAATTCATAGTTTTAACATATGTTAGAGATAGGCTTAAAAAGTATTGACACGCCATTCCCATTTAGCTATCTGATTTGAAGTCCCTTTCTCCTTCATCAAATGAGTCATTACAAGCATGCCCAAAATAAGGTCCAAAACACTCGTAAGTATGGTAATTGTCCATTTTTTCCAGTCAGGAGCCTAATCATGATTCTTCCATGTCCTCTGATAAGTCATGCCGTCTTTTTCCAGGGCCAGTCTTTTTACAGTCAGTATGATGTTTCCACTGAGGTTGCCCCTCAACCTTTACTGCCATGGGTGTAGTAACACTAGTAAGGGGCCCTTCCACCCTGGTGCCAACTTTTTCCACTCCCGATTCCTTATCAGAATGTAATCACCAGACTGGATACCAGGCTCCAGTTGGACTTCCTTCCTTTGATCGTTCAGAACCTGTGAACATAAAGTCTCAAGAATTTAATCAACTTGGCCCTTTTGTTTGAAAAATGCAAGAGGAACTCAAAACTTATCTGGGCAGGTTGAAACTTTAAAAATAAAGCTGGAAGATGGAAAAATGAATAAAAAATTTAATGAAGATACTCTCAATCAAACAGCTTTGCAGTATAATGATCAACTGAATATCATAAAAAAATAAAGTTTCAATGTTCAAACTTGAATTCGAAGAACAAAACAATTTTTCTGCCAATTTTCTTCAAGGCTATATCAGCACCGGCATCTTCTTATGCTGTTATTAAAATAATCAGCAGATGCTAAATTCATTTTAAAAATAATCATATTTTGGCACAGAGGAAGCAAACGACTGGAAATGTAATTGTTGTGACCGAAGAACTCCAACCATATAAAGTAGAAGCTTGTTTGCTGGACTCTGCAGCCTTGTTTCCTTTATAAATGATTTAGGTTAACATTCATTTGCAAATTGGGGATAGTTTGGGATTTGGGAGTATAGTGTGCATATTCTTCATTGCCAAAAAAACATCTGCCATTGTTCTAAGGATAAAATGTTCTAAATTGCATTGTTGTTGAAGGTTCTCTGCAAGAAAACATAGTGCTACTGAAGTTATAAAATATCCTTTATCCAAGTTCTTTGGCTTGGCTTCGCGGACGAAGATTTATGGAGGGGGTAAAAAAGTCCACGTCAGCTGCAGGCTCGTTTGTGGCTGACCAGTCCGATGCGGGACAGGCAGACACGATTGCAGCGGTTGCAAGGGAAAATTGGTTGGTTGGGGTTGGGTGTTGGGTTTTTCCTCCTTTGCCTTTTGTCAGTGAGGTGGGCTCTGCGGTCTTCTTCAAAGGAGGCTGCTGCCCGCCAAACTGTGAGGCGCCAAGATGCACGGTTTGAGGCGTTATCAGCCCACTGGCTGTGGTCAATGTGGCAGGCACCAAGAGATTTCTTTAGGCAGTCCTTGTACCTTTTCTTTGGTGCACCTCTGTCACGGTGGCCAGTGGAGAGCTCGCCATATAATACGATCTTGGGAAGGCGATGCTCCTCCATTCTGGAGACGTGACCCATCCAGCGCAGCTGGATCTTCAGCAGCGTGGACTCGATGCTGTCGACCTCTGCCATCTCGAGTACCTCGACGTTAGGGGTGTGAGCGCTCCAATGGATGTTGAGGATGGAGCGGAGACAACGCTGGTGGAAGCGTTCTAGGAGCCGTAGGTGGTGCCGGTAGAGGACCCATGATTCGGAGCCGAACAGGAGTGTGGGTATGACAACGGCTCTGTATACGCTTATCTTTGTGAGGTTTTTCAGTTGGTTGTTTTTCCAGACTCTTTTGTGTAATCTTCCAAAGGCGCTATTTGCCTTGGCGAGTCTGTTGTCTATCTCATTGTCGATCCTTGCATCTGATGAAATGGTGCAGCCGAGATAGGTAAACTGGTTGACCGTTTTGAGTTTTGTGTGCCCGATGGAGATGTGGGGGGGCTGGTAGTCATGGTGGGGAGCTGGCTGATGGAGGACCTCAGTTTTCTTCAGGCTGACTTCCAGGCCAAACATTTTGGCAGTTTCCGCAAAGCAGGACGTCAAGCGCTGAAGAGCTGGCTCTGAATGGGCAACTAAAGCGGCATCATCTGCAGAGAGTAGTTCACGGACAAGTTTCTCTTGTGTCTTGGTGTGAGCTTGCAGGCGCCTCAGATTGAAGAGACTGCCATCCATGCGGTACCGGATGTAAACAGCGTCTTCATTGTTGGGGTCTTTCATGGCTTGGTTCAGCATCATGCTGAAGAAGATTGAAAAGAGGGTTGGTGCGAGAACACAGCCTTGCTTCACGCCATTGTTAATGGAGAAGGGTTCAGAGAGCTCATTGCTGTATCTGACCCGACCTTGTTGGTTTTCGTGCAGTTGGATAATCATGTTGAGGAACTTTGGGGGACATCCGATGCGCTCTAGTATTTGCCAAAGCCCTTTCCTGCTCACGGTGTCGAAGGCTTTGGTGAGGTCAACAAAGGTGATGTAGAGTCCTTTGTTTTGTTCTCTGCACTTTTCTTGGAGCTGTCTGAGGGCAAAGACCATGTCAGTGGTTCCTCTGTTTGCGCGAAAGCCGCACTGTGATTCTGGGAGAATATTCTCGGCGACACTAGGTATTATTCTATTTAGTAGAATCCTAGCGAAGATTTTGCCTGCAATGGAGAGCAACGTGATTCCCCTGTAGTTTGAGCAGTCTGATTTCTCGCCTTTGTTTTTGTACAGGGTGATGATGGTGGCATCACGAAGATCCAAGTTAGTACATTCATAAAGTGCATGTACATGAGAATATAAATTTACTTCAGCTTTTTTCCAAGACATGAGGTAGATCAATAATAACAAGACAACACTTATCGCTATATACTCTAATGTTTAGAGTACTCAAGTCAATCTACAGGTACTCCCCGACTTATGACTGCAATTGGGACCGTCACGTTGGTTGTAACTCGGATTGGTCCTAACTCAGGGACCTCTGGCTGCCACCGGGAGCGGGGACCACTGTGTACAATATTTTTAATACAAAATATGTACTTGTACAGTAGTTTTAATAAAGATTATTTTTAAAATCAGTCATATGTGTGGGTGGACGTAACTCACATAGGTCGGAAGTTGAGGACTATCTGTATATAAACTCAAAGGATAGGCATTCATGTCCTTCCTGGAGGGCTCTTAATTGCTTTGCTAGGATTATTTTGCTGACAGAAAATACATTCCTGTGCCTTTCTTTATACCTCTTCTCAAATTAGTGTGCCACTCCTACCTTTCCCTCCTTATCCAAATATATTATTGCAAGTGTATAATTAAACAGTACAGGTTAAAAAAATTACACTCATTTATTCAGGTGCCTTGCGATCATGTCTCTCCATCCATCATGATCTCTGACCCTCCGAATTGTAGTTGTTGCCTCCCCTGTTCTCCTTCAGTGAAGGCTCCATCTTTGAGCTGTGACCATAGTCGATGTTGAACTCATGATTAAACAAAGGAAAAATACAGAAGTGGTTTTCTATTGCCTTCTTTAGTTGCAGAGTCCGTACTGGACAGGTAACCCTGGCCATTGATTAGCAGATTCGTCTGCCCAGCATTTTTAGTTGTACAACCATAAATTCCAATTTGTAGAACCTACTTATAAAAACAAACCTGCAATCCGTGGCATCACATGACCCTGACTGGGAGGCTAAAGAGGTATGGCACTTTGCCCAGGGTGACCTGTAGGCTATTGGACAAAAGGAGTGCCTCACACCTCCTCTTGCTGAGCAATCGCGCAGCTCAGATATCATTGCATTAGATACATAAATTGTCCAGCATGGGTGGTTCATAATTCAGTTTCTGGATCACTGGCGCACCCCCGCTGTTTCCAGAACTTAATAAAATTAGCAGGGGAGTGCCCCTGAAGTTGTACTACATCCCCCTGTCAGGAAAGACCATTTTATTTACAAGTAGTTTATTGCTTTCCGAATAAATGGTGAAGGGACCGTTTATCCTTCCCTATTATGTAGGCTCTAATAAGGGCAAACAATTCAGATTGCTGGGAAAGACTGTATGGTGGAAGGCAGCTTCCTTTATTACTTTATCTGTATTTTGGACTATGGCATAACCTGAACAAAGGTTGGCCTGTCAATAAATCATGTCGCAGCCTCATCAATGGGACTGTATTAAATATTGTCGTGCCAGAAGTCAAAAAATGATTATGTTGCAAATGATCATAATCTGGTTCTCCAAGTTCATCTGGAGGTGATGTTAAAAAGGTTATCGAGTTGACACCCAAGGAATTCACTAAGAGTAAAAGTTCATAGTGGCTCAAATGTGCTTGAGGCATATGGCCTGTTTGATTAGACGTCAAGAGAGCTGCCTCTGAATGCTGGATGTAAACTTGTTCTGACTGATGTGAGGTGGCATGGAAGGTTTATCCTACTTCATAAGGTGATGTTGGCCGTACTTTCTCTGTTACTTCTCCAGTATTTTGCAGACGATGATGTTGCAGGGTATCATGGACTTCTTGAGGTGTCTATCAATATGTCAGTGCTCTCTGAGAAATGTTTAAAAGTTGTTTCTGTATCAATCATAAGTAGAAGAGAGACACCCTGCACCCTCTTTGTAACAATAGGTTCCTCACTCCTTCTTTGTGTTACTAGGGTGGAGGCATTGAAGTCATTGAGCCCCTTATTGGATCACTGGCAGAAGGGATTATTAGTAATAGGAACATAGGAAGTAGGAACAGGAGTCGGCCAAAAATGGCCCATCGAGCCTGCTCCGTCATTCAATACGATCATGGCTGATCTAATTTATGACCTAACTCCACCTACCTGCCTTCTCCCCATATCCCCTAATTCCTCTATCACCTCATTCGGCCCATCGAGCCTGCTCCGCCATTCAATACGATCATGGCTCATCTAATTTATGACCTAACTCCACCTACCTGCCTTCTCCCCTTATCCCCTAATTCCTCTATCACCTCATTCGGCCCATCGAGCCTGCTCTGCCATTCAATACGATCATGGCTGATCTAATTTATGACCTACCTCCACCTACCTGCCTTCTCCCCTTATCCCCTAATTCCTCTATCACCTCATTCGGCCCATCGAGCCTGCTCCGCCATTCAATACGATCATGGCTGATCTAATTTATGACCTAACTCCACCTACCTGCCTTCTCCCCTTATCCCCTAATTCCTCTATCACCTCATTCGGCCCATCGAGCCTGCTCCGCCATTCAATACGATCATGGCTGATCTAATTTATGACCTACCTCCACCTACCTGCCTTCTCCCCTTATCCCCTAATTCCTCTATCACCTCATTCGGCCCATCGAGCCTGCTCCGCCATTCAATACGATCATGGCTGATCTAATTTATGACCTAACTCCACCTACCTGCCTTCTCCCCATATCCCCTAATTCCTCTATCACCTCATTCGGCCCATCGAGCCTGATCCGCCATTCAATACGATCATGG
The DNA here is from genome assembly GCF_036971445.1 of Narcine bancroftii. Lineage (NCBI taxonomy): Eukaryota > Metazoa > Chordata > Chondrichthyes > Torpediniformes > Narcinidae > Narcine > Narcine bancroftii. Next base: position 163,194,479 of record NC_091469.1, read on the forward strand.
CTGATCTAATTTATGACCTAACTCCACCTACCTGCCTTCTCCCCATATCCCCTAATTCCTCTATCACCTCATTCGGCCCATCGAGCCTGCTCCGCCATTCAATACGATCATGGCTGATCTAATTTATGACCTAACTCCACCTACCTGCCTTCTCCCCATATCCCCTAATTCCTCTATCACCTCATTCGGCCCATCGAGCCTGCTCCGCCATTCAATACGATCATGGCTGATCTAATTTATGACCTAACTCCACCTACCTGCCTTCTCCCCATATCCCCTAATTCCTCTATCACCTCATTCGGCCCATCGAGCCTGCTCCGCCATTCAATACGATCATGGCTGATCTAATTTATGACCTAACTCCACCTACCTGCCTTCTCCCCATATCCCCTAATTCCTCTATCACCTCATTCGGCCCATCGAGCCTGCTCCGCCATTCAATACGATCATGGCTGATCCAATTTATGACCTAACTCCACCTACCTGCCTTCTCCCCATATCCCCTAATTCCTCTATCATGTAAAAATTTATCTAACCAAATTTTAAATATGTTTAATGAAGCAGCCTCAACCACTTCCCTGGTTAGAGAATTCCAAACATTCACTACTCTCTGGGAAAAACTATTTTTCCTCATCTCTGTCCTAAATCTACTCCCCCGAATCTTGAGACTGTATCCTCTCGTTTTAGTTTCCCCGGCCAGCTCAAAAAACCTTCCTACATCTATCCTATCCATACCCTTCATAATCCTATATGTTTCTACAAGATCTCCTCTCATTCTTCTGAACTCGAGCGAATACAATCCTAGACAATTTAATCCTAGAATCAGAATAGGACATACGTGGTAAATGGGAGAGCATTGAGGAATACAGAAGAGCAGAAAGATTTAGGAGTAACGGTACATCGTTCCCTGAAGGTAGAAACTCACGTGAATAGGGTGGTGAAGAAGGCTTTTAGTATGCTGGCCTTTATCAATCATTACATGGAATATAGGAGTTGGGAGGTGATGTTGAGATTGTATAAAACGTTGGTGCGGCCTAATTTGGAGTTCTGTGTGCAGTTCTGGTCGCCTAATTATAGGAAGGATATAAACAGAGTGGAGAGAGTGCAGAGAAGGTTTACCAGAATGTTACCTGGGTTTAAGCATCTAGAGTATAGGGAGAGATTGGACAGATTAGGTCTTTATTCTTTGGAGAGTAGAAGGTTGAGAGGGGATTTGATAGAAGTATTTAAGATTATGAAAGGGATAGACAGAGTGGATGTGGATAGACTATTTCCGTTAAGAGGAAGAAAGATTAAAACAAGAGGACATGAGTTAAGAATTAAGGGGCAGAGGTTTAGAGGTAACATGAGGGGGAACTTCTTTACTCAGAGAGTGGTAGACGTGTGGAATGAGCTTCCGGGAGAAATAGTGGCGGGGGAGTCAATTGTATTATTTAAGAAAAGGTTGGACAGGTATATGGATGAGAATAAGATGGAGGGTTATGGGCATTGTGCAGGGAGGTGGGACTAGAGAGGGTTGTTTGGTTCGGTGCGGACTAGAAGGGCCTAATGGCCTGTTTCCGTGCTGTAATTGTTATGTTTATGTTTTTTATGTTTATCATAAGTCAATCCCTTCCCAGGGATCAACCTAGTAAAACTCCTCTGGACCGTCTCTAAAGCCAGTATATCCTTCCTCAAATATGGAGACCAGAACTGGACTCAGTACTCCAGGTGCAGTCTCACCAGTACCTTGTACAGTTGCAACATGAACTCCCTACTCCTGAATTCAATTCCTCTAGCGATGAAGGCCAACATTCCATTTGCCTTCTTAATAACCTGCTGTACCTGCAACCTAACTTTTTGCGATTCATGCACAAGCCCTCCCAAGTCCCTCTGCACAACCGCATGCTGTAGTTTTTCACCCTTTAAATCATATTCAGCTCTTTTATTTTTCTTGCCAAAGTGGATCACCTCACACTTACTAACATTGTACTCCATCTGCCAGACCTTTGCCCACTCATCCAGCTTAACTAGATCCCTCTGCAGACTCTCCACATCCTCATTTCAATTTGCTCTTTCACTCAATTTGGTGTCATCCGCAAACTTGGCGACACCACATTTTGTCCCCTCCTCCAAGTCATCAATGTAAATGATGAACAGTTGTGGGCCTAGAACTGACCCCTGTGGCATCCCACTTACTACTCTCACTCTCTGCCAACCTGAAAAACTCCCACTTATCCCGACTCTCTGCCTCCTGTCAGACAACCAATTTTCAATCCAGGCCAATAGACTTCCCCGGACTCCACTTTCCTGTAACTTATTGAGAAGTCTCTTGTGCGGCACCTTATCAAACGCTTTCTGGAAATCCAAATAGACAAAATCAACCTGTTCCCCTCTATCCACTGCACCCACTATATCCTCAAAGAATCCTAACAAGTTTGTCAAACAAGATCTTCCCTTTCTAAAACCATGCTGCCTGATTGAACCCTTACGTTCCAAAAGTTTCACTATTTCATCTTTAATGACGGCTTCAAGGATTTTTCCAACAACAGACGTCAAGCTAATTGGCCGATAATTTCCAGTCTTCTGCCTACATCCCTTCTTAAAAAGTGGCGTGACATTTGCTGTCTTCCAGTCTGCCGAGACCTGCCCAGAATCCAAGGAATTTTGGTCTATGAGCACCAATGCATCAACTCTAACTTCTGCCATTTCCTTCAGAATCCTTGGATGCATATCATCAGGACCAGGTGATTTGTCTGGCTTTAGTCCCATTAGTTTCTCCATCACTATTTCCTTTGTAACAACTATTTTATCAAGGCCCTCCCCAACATTCGCATCCTTAACTCCTCACTTGGGCATGCTGGACGTGTCTTCCACCGTGAAGACTGACACAAAATATTTGTTTAATGCCTCGGCCATTTCCTCATTTTTTGCTACCAGTTTTCCTTTTTCATCCTCCAAGGGTCCGATGTTAACTCTGGCCACCCTCTTCCGTTTTATATATTTATAAAAATTTTTGCTTTCTGTTTTTATATTTTGTGCCAATTTACTTTCATAATCCTTTTTCCCATTTCTTATGACCTGCTTTGTCACCCCTTGTTGTCTCTTAAAGTTATCCCAATCTTCCAGTTTCCCACTGCTCTTTGCAGCTTTGTACACCTGCGCCTTCAATTTTATACTCTCCTTTATTTCCTTTGTTAACCACGATTGATTTTTCCCTCCCTTGCTGCCCTTTTTCCTGACCGGAATATATTTTTGTTGAGCATTACAAAATATTTATTTGAAAATCTTCCACTGTTTCTCAACTGTTTCATCAATGAACCTGTACTCCCAGTCCACTCTGCCCAATTCCTCCCTCATCCTATGGTAGTCACCCCTGTTTAAGCATAATATATTAGTTTTAGATCTAACTATTTCCCCTTCCATCTGAATGAGAAATTCAGTCGTACTATGATAGCTATTTCCCAGTTGCTCTCTGACTATTACATCATTTACTCGACCTATCTCATTGCACAGCACTAGATCCAGGAGAGCATTTTCTCTTGCTGCTCAAGAAAGCTATCACGGATGCATTCTATGAAATCCTCTTCCAGACTCCCACGACCAACTTGATTTTCCCAATCTATGTGTAAGTTAAAGTCCCCCATGACGACTGCCGTATCATTATTACATGCCTCACTTATCTCTCTATTTATTTCCTGTGCCACTAAACTATTGTTATATAGTGGGCGATAGATAACACCCACCAGTAATTTTTTTCCCTGTGTTATTCTTTATCTCTACCCAAATGGACTCAACATTATGCTCTTTAGATCTTATATCATTCCTCACTACTGCCTGGAGCTCATCTTTGATTAAGATTGCAACTCTACCTCCCTTAGCATCCTGTCTATCTCTTTGCACCACCTGATACCCTTGAAAATTTAATTCCCATTTAGGGTCACCTTGTAGCCATGTTTCCGTGATGGCGACCCAATCATAGGCATGGGTACCGATTTGCGCCTCAAGTTCACTAACCTTATTTCTAACACTGCGGGCATTCAGATAAAGTGCCCTAATGCTCTTTGTCCTTTTAATATCTAGTGACTTCTGTAACCTTTTCTTTTCATTTTTCTGCCCACTATTTTTCTTTGTAATTTTCTTAACACTATCATTGACCCGAAAACTCACTGCACCATCTGATTTTTTACTTTCTCCTCCCAGCATTATTTTTCCTAGTTTACTTTTCCTGGCCATTACTTTATCTTCCCTACCCTTTTCCCTATCACTCTGGTTCCCATACCCCTGCCAAATTAGTTTAAACCTTGTCCCACTGCTGTACCAAACATACTTGCCAAAATTTTGACACCTTTTGGATTTAGGTGCAACCCATCCTTCTTGTAAAGATCATGCCTTCCCCAAAAGAGATCCCAATGATCCAAGAAGCCAAATCCTTGCCTTGTACACCAGCACCTCAGCCACACATTCATTTTCCTTATCCTTACATTCTTTTCATCACTTGTATTTGGAACAGGTAGTAATCCTGAGATCAGGATTACTGTCTTTCAGCTTTCGTCCCAGCTCACTGTAATCCCTTTTCATTACCTCCTCCCTTTTCTTGTCAATGTCGTTTGACCCACATGTACCAAGACATCAGGCTGCTCTCCCTCTTCTCTCAGAATATTTTGGACCCGATTTTTTCGTATTTTTCATACCCTTGCACACCATGCGGGTATACTTATCTGGCTCACAGAACCTCCTGTCCATACCCCTGACAATGGAGTCCCCAATAACTACTGCATTTCTCCTTTTCTTTTGCACCACTCTACCAGGCTCATTGCCATTGACCTGGTGCCCATGGTCATCTTCTGTCCAGTCATCTCCCTCAACAGAATCCCACACAACATAACTGTTGCTGAGTGGGATAGTCACTGGTGTGCTCTCCGTTTTTCTTGCTTTTTTCTTTCCCCCCCTGACGGTTTCCCATTTACCTGACACGGGTTCTGGAGTATTTATCACCCTGAAAGTTGAGTCGATTAACTCCTCACTCTCCCTTACAAGACGCAGGTCATCAATCTGCAACTCCATATCCCTAATTCGCTCCCTTAGTAACTGCATCTCGGTATACCTGGTGCAGATGTGGCCATTTGGGAGGGTGGAGGTCACCCACTGTTCCCACATCTGACACCCAGTACAGAGCACTAACCCTATTGGCATGACTCTGAATACGAAGGCAAATAACTCCGCTCCTCACTGGCTGATCCCTCCCCTTTCACTCCTTTTATTGGCCCCTTGACCAATTAACCCTGTCACTTTCAGCAAGCTCCTCCTCCTCTGACTCACAGCCCGACTCTCTCCAAGCTCCTCCTCCGACTCCCAGCCGAACCAAGTAGGCCCAAGCCCCGGTAAGCCCCTGACTTTAATAGCTTACCTTCTCCTCACTTTCAGCAAGCTCCTCCTCCTCTGACTCACAATAAAAGATGCCTGATGGCAATCGTCCTCTCCAAAGGAGGGGCCCTCCCAGCACCAATGTCCTTCTTCGCCACAGATATGTCAGTGAGACGGTGGTCCACAAGATAATTTTAGGTATACTCTGGGTGCCTGGGCAGGGTGTCTAAAATTGGTCTCGTCCCTAGGCGGGTTAGAGCACTGAACAGAAACCTGTGTTGGTTTGCTGAATTACTACCAATTGTCTCTTTTATCATAATCTCTCATCGGTTCTTAAGAGAAATTCATATTTCAATTTGGATTTCAGTGGTGCCTCAGCTCTCTCTTAATCACTTGAACAGAAGGCCATCACCTCTCTTCAAGGTTGTCCTTTGGTATTACCTGACCACTTTAAATTAGTCTTAAACAATGATGCATTTTGTTTCTGGTAAGCATTGCATTAAATTAAGCCGAAGGCTGGCCATCGGGAAATGTCTGATCTGCTGCTTAAATCTTCCCAAAATTCCTATGCAGTTTCTTAGGGGAGGGGCTGACATTCCACGCAACAAGTTGCTCTGACCTTCAGCTAGTGCTCTGAGCATGACGTTCATCTGTTTTAACGGCTGGGGTCCATGCCACCCAGTTCTTCATACATCAGTACGGGATCTTCCAGTGTTTTCATTGCCCTCCTCCACTTTGCAACTTCCTCAGGAATCGATTGTTACCAACTAACAACCCTTTCAATTTTTATTTGGGACTAAAGGGACTTTGTTAGTACTAACAAAGGAACAGCTATGGAAAATTCACCAGACAATGGGAAATTCAAAATAATAGGTTTTTTTATTAAACTATTAATAACATAACATCTCTTACTTCTCTCTAAACTTAACTCTCAATTTAGCCCCACTATGCACATATGTAAAATATATGTGTGTGTCTATAATTAAAGTCCCACTCTGAAACGTTCATTTTAAAAACTTTAGCATCATATTAGTCTTGCTTGAAAGTCTTAAATTCTCAGTTCAAAAATAATTATAAAGCATTTTTAAACATCATATCTTCAGGCCTCTTTACTCACAATTCTTTTGATAAGCTATCTTGAGAGATATTCTTTAAATGAAGTGACCATCTTTTGAGCCACCAATGTACCTCCTGTGAAAAGGAGAATACAATTCCTGTCTTCCCAGGATCAATTCATTTTACTGAAGATTTTGGAATTGTTTTCCACACGAAGAATCTTTTCAAAAAGACAGCGAATGTGGCTATTTTCTTCCATGATTAATTCACAAAGCCAGACAAGGGTTAAACGAAGTGGCCATACAAAAATGGACTCAGTAGAATTATGTCCTCTTTTCTAAAGAGACAGCAAAGTGGTCTTCCTTATTTCAAAAGCCACTCATACTAGGTTCCCCTTTTCCCAGGAGTATCACACAATAGCACCCATTCTGTTTACTGTAATGAAACCCTGTCTTTCACAAGGTTCCAACTCCTGTTTATCACAGGGTTTTGACTTCTGTAATCTCCAAACTGAACTCTTTGTCTCTCCTTTCAATAATATATTTCCAGCCTATTTCTCATGTCATATGGTATGTGATATAATTTCTGTCTTTGAAGCTCAAGGTCTTTTGACCCAAATGTGCTGAAAGCATTTAATTCCACTTCTGTCTCTGAGAAATCTGCTTTCCTCAGGGCTAAAATGGCCATGCGTTTATACAGGTGCTTCTGAACTAACACCTATTATTTCCAATATCTCAAGAACTATCATAAATCCTCTTCATCTTCTTCACTCCAACTTCAATCAGCATCTATTTTTGTCTCAAACTGGCTTCTGTCTTCCATCTCAAATAACCATGTGTGTTTAAAATGCTAATATATTATCTTTGTGCCCCTGTAACTACCCAAACTAACCTATTAAACCATATCTAGATAAGATATAGTTTTAACGTTAAACTAAGGATTCATATTAACACAGATCTGTTATGCAATATTTAATGGCACAGGAAAAAGAAGTCCTGGGATTGAGCCCCATACATGTTTTGAGTTGATTTGATACAGTTAACAAAGCCCATTGAAATTTTTACTTCTGTTGGGAGCACGGTGGGCTATTAACAAAATTTCTTAACTGTCACTTTAATGTCCAATAGCTGTGAAGCCATGGCATGAATTGGCTTTGAACTGATAATTTACCTGAAATCTGTGTCTGCCAATTTAATTCTACAAAGCATTAATGTTGCAGACACATTGAAGTACGCTCCTTTAAAAAAAGGAGATTCATTCCATTAGAAGCACTGGAGGGCAGGTTTCAAATTACTGTTGATGATATAGCTCAAATATTTTTTCAACCCCTTCTTCCTCCTACCCTGCACAGTATCGTTACACAAACAAATGTACTTGAGTAGGTTGGGAGGTAAACATCTTCAAGTTTCTTTTTCTAAAATGAGCAATGGTTCTCCATCAAAGCTGAGTCTGAAACTTCATTTAGTACTCCTCCTTCTTCAACATAACTAGTGAGACACAGGGCTGGTGGCTATGACGGGGGTTGTGGCTGCTGGGGGTGGTCTTGCCCACAAGGAATCTTTTGATTCCTCATTATTCCGCAAGAATAGGGTCTTCTTTTATCACCATCAGGTTGTCCACCATCTGGCGCCTAGCTCTGCTCTCATTATTTCTCCTGATTGTCATCCCTCTCACACTCAGCCTGCAGGACTCCCAATCTTTGGCTGCATCCTCCTTTTCACATAGCACTATCCCTCTATGACTTTAAATGTATTTAAGCTTCGTTCTTTAAATTTTTGCCACTAATTTAATTATAATTTAGACATTCAGCACAGTAACAGGCCATTTTGGCCCATGAGTCCATGCCACCTAATTGACAACCAATTAACCTACAACCCCGGTATTTTTCGAACAGTGGGAGGAAACTGGAGCTTCCAGGGAAAACCCATGCAGACATGGAAAGACAGGAATTGTATTCTCCAATTTACCCCTAGCCTGATTTCCAAAATGATTCACCCAATAAAAATTTACCCAGGCTAACAAATCTATGTGACAACAAGCAAAAATTCTTTTCTTCCATCAGACTTATCCTAAATCTCCTGCCTGTCTGACAAATTAATCTTTTATTCGGACCTCTCTGGCCAACCAGTCAAATTAAATTTAAGCTCAGGCAATCCTGTGTCTGTTTATTTATATAATCCATTTATCCTATTTAACTGTATAAACCACTATAGTCCATGTGTAACCTTAAACCTTACACCAGGGGTGTCAAACTCAAATTCACGGAGGGCCAAAATTAAAAACTTGGACTAAGTCGAGGGCCGAACTAAATAATTATTGAAAATTTTCAACAACATCTGCATGTTTTCTCTTCTTTCAACATATGTAATGTTAAACTTTTTCTTATTAAAATAAATGTTTAATAATAGTTTTGGATAAAATATTTCTCTATAGAGGATTTGTCAAATGTTGCTAGTGTGCTGTCGAATAGTAAAATCTGAGGGCTATTAAGAATGTGGGAGAATAACATGATTCCTGAAACAATCAAATGGGTGACTGATTGTGGGCATGAACTCTAGCAGGGTTATTTGCCATGCCCTTTTTCCATTGGTACAGATATCCTTTGATTTACACACTTTTCAAGTTTTATGCCTAATGAGCTTGTATCCAGGTGCAGGACCATTTTTAACCAGGAATATATTGATCACTGTGACATGAAACTATTGGAAGATCATTTTATCCTGAGATTAAAGTTCATAGGCCTGTGTGCGGGAGGGCGGGGTTCGCGGGCGATCGGGTTGGACAACGACAGTGCGGGGGCGTTGGCTCTCGCTGCAGGGCGGCATCTCGGCGGATCAGCGGCCCCGTCACCGTGAGTCGCGGGTCGGCCTGCGGCAGGGAGGGGGAGTGGGCAACGGTCCTGGTGTGGTCAGGCCCCCCCTGAGTTTCTGCCGGACCCCCCTTGACCTGCTGAGTTTCTCCCGGACCCCCCTTGACCTGCTGAGTTTCTCCCGGATCCCCCTTTGACCTGTTGAGTTTCTCCTGGACCCCCCTCGACCTGCTGAGTTTCTCCCGGACTTCCCTTGCCCTGCTGAGTTTCTCCCGGACCTCCCTTGACCTGCTGAGTTTCTCCTGGACCTCCCTTGACCTGCTGAGTTTCTCCCAGAACCCCCTTGACCTGTTGAGTTTCTCCCAGACCCCCTCCCCTTGACCTTCTGAGTTTCTCCCGGACTCCTCCCCCTTGACCTGCTGAGTTTCGCTCGGACCCCCCTTTGACCTGCTGAGTTTCTCCCAGACCCCTCTTGACATGCTGAGTTTCTCCCGGACCTCCCTTGACCTGCTGAGTTTCTCCCGGACCCCCCTTGACCTGCTGAGTTTCTCCCGGACCCCCTTTTCTTTCCTTGCCGGTGTCCCAGGACCTTTCCAGGGCAGTCTCTGCGCTCAGGACCGCGCTGGGATCCCGGTCAGCGGTGGAGGAGCAGGTGAGCGCGGCTAATCCCGATCCAGCCCACACCACTCCCGAGATTGGCGGGGGGGGTTCCACCCTACCTGCCCGACCAGCCTCGCTCTCCACGTGTACTCCGGGCACCCGCTGCTGGTCCGGTGGGAAGGCGCAGGGCGGCCAGTGGCCGGCGCCCCCATCGCCCAGCGAGGAGCCCCAATCTTTCCTCCGGCATCCCGACTCCATCTGCAGCTCCAAAAAACGCTGTGCCACTGGGGTTCCGGGCGCTGGGAAGCGGCCTTGGCTTCCCCTGACACCAGCCAGGCCGCGCTGCGGTGGGGGGGTGGGCGGGGGGACACGACAGCGTGTTTATAAAACCACCCACCACTACTTTTCAAGGACCAGGATTTTTCTCTCTCTCTCTCACCCTGGGACACAGCGGTTACTGTGCATGCACTATACTGGCGCGGCGGCCAGCGGGCCACCTCTAATACATTTTTGATATGATCTTGCGGGCCAAATATAATTATATCACGGGCCAAATTTGGCCCACGGGCCAGAGTTTGACATGTGTGCCTTACACCACATATTCGACAGACCTGTACGCTTTATCTATCTTGGTTCTTCTCTGGATCTCGGCAGGGAACCAGATCAACTTTGGACGAGGGACCACCGTGTTTCCAGAAACTGGAATGGGAGGCAAATGCAATGGATCTGAAGGTGCCTCTTTATCCTCCCTCTAGCATCCCAAACACTGATAGCCTCTTACTCAGTCCGAAGTGACTTCTGTCCTGGTGAGATCCTGCTGACTATGCCAATGTTGAAGTCAGCCCACACTACAAGAAAACAGATAGAAGAAAACACAACAGAACCAAGTAAACAAACAACAGCTTCTTTATTAACCCTTTGATATTCTAGCAGTAGTGACGGGATTCAAGAAAGGGTTCTTTGCTCTGAGCCCAACATTCAAAATATCAGAGTGTTCACCATACATTTATACAGAATTTGGGCAAGGGTCTGTATGGGACCCTCACTAGCCTCACACACCTGCATTTTGTGTTTATCATTACATGTTACCTTGCAATGTTTGGAATTGTTGGGGAAGATCAGAGTGTTCCTTATCCCGAAACATAATGACATTCTTGTGGATAATAATATCTCTCTTTGGCACAGATGGAAAAACACAATTATATTCCCACATTTGCAGTAACTGAAATCCTTACCTAATGCATTATACATATTCATAAAACTTATTATTCCACATATGTCCATTACTTTTTACAGGGGTTTAGGCTTAGGGGTATTGGTGTTCCCATACCAGACCATGACGCAGCTAGTAAGAACACTTTCCACCGCACAGCTGTAGACATTTGCCATTGTTTCATTTGTCATACCAAACCTCCACAAACTCTTGAGGAAATAGAGATGCTGATGTGCTTTCTTCATGATACCATTAGTGTGTTTGGTCCAGGAAAGATGCTCTGAGATTGTGACTTCCAAGAACCTAAATTTGTTCATCCTCTTCACCTCTAATCCCCTAATGACAGAAGTATGTGGAGAGGAACATTTTGAGTCCAATGATCATAATGCCTTTAGTTTCAAGTTAATTATGGAGAAGGATAGGTCTGGGCCTTGGGTTGAGATTCTAAATTGGTGAAAGGCCAATTTTGAGGAAATGAGAATGGATCTGTAAAGTGTGATTGGGTCATTGTTTTCTGGCAAGGATGTGTTCAGTCTTCAAAGGTGAAATTTTGAGAGTACAGTGTTTGTATGTTCCTGTCAGGATTAAATGAAAAGTTAACAGGCAGAGGGAACTTTGCTTTTTGGGTAATATTGGGGATCTAGTTTGAAAGAAGAAAGAAGTGTATAAGAGTAAACCAGGAAATTACAGGCCGGTGACCTTGTGTCAGTAGTAAGTAAATTATTGTAAGGTGTTATGATTGGATATACAAGTATTTGACAGCCAAGGCTGATTAAGGATAGTCAAGAAGGTTACCAAGAAGGTTGTTGAAGGAAAGACTGTGGATGTTGTCTACATGGACTTTAGTAAGGCCTTCGACAAGGTCCCACATGGGGGGTTAATTCAAACACTAGTTATCCATGGAGAGGTTGTAAATTGGATTCAAAATTGGTTGTATGGGAGAAGTCATAGAGTGGTGGTGGATGATTGCTTCTCAGACTGGTGTGCCTCAGAGATCTGTGCTGGGACCAATGTTGTTTGTTGTCTATATCAATGATCGGGATTATAATGTGGTAAATTGGATCAGCAAGTTAAGATTGGAGGCGTTGTGGACAGCAAGGAAGGCTTTCAAAGCTTACAGAGGGATCTGGACCAACTGGAAAAATGGGCCAGGACATGGCAGATGGAACTTAATGCAGACAAGTGTGAGGAGTTGCATTTTGGAAGGACAAACCAAGAAAGGACATACATGGTAAATGGTCGGGCACTGAGGAGTGTGGAGGAGCATAAGGATCTGGGAATACAGATACATAATTTCTTAAAAGAGGTGTCACAGGTAGACAAGGATGTAAAGAAAGCTTTTGGCATCTTGGCCTTCATAAATCAAAGTATTGAGTCCAGGAGTTGGGATGTTATGATGAGGTTGTATAAGACGTTGGTGAGGCCAAATTTGGAGTATTGTATTCTGATCACCTAACTACAGGAAAGATATCACTAAGATTGTAAGAGGGCAGAGAAGATTTACTAGGATGTTGGCAAGACTTCAGGAACTGAGTTTCAGGGAAAGGTTAAACAGATTAGGACTTTATTCCCTGGAGCTTAGAAGAATAAAGGGAGATTTGATAGACATATTTAAAATTATGAGGGGTATAAATAGAGTAGATGAGAGTAGGCTCTTTCCACTTACATTAGGAGAAATAAATACGAGAGGGCATGGGTTAAGGATGAATGGGGAAAGGTTTAGGGGGAACTTCTTCACTCAGAGGGTGGTGGGAGTGTGGAATGAGCTTCTATCTGTCATGGTAAATTCAGGCTCATTCGTTTTAAGAATAAATTGGTTAGATACATGGATGGCAGAGGTCTGGAGGGTTATGGACTAGGTGCAGATCAATGGGACGAGCAGAATGATATTTCAGCATAATGGCCTGTTTTCTGTGCTGTAGTGTTTTATGGGTCTAAGAGGAATAGGAAACAAAAAATGCAAACCAAAAACTTAAGAATGAAATCAGGAGGCTAAAAGAAGACATGAGGTTTCTTTGGCAGGCAATGTAAAGGAGAATCCTAAGGGTTTCTACAGGGGTATATTAAGTGCAAAAGGATAGAAAGAGACAAATTAAGTCCTCTTGAAGATCAGAGTTGTCGGCAATGTATGGAGCCAGAAGAGATGGGGAAGATCTTAAATGGGTTGTTTTTTACATCAGTATTTTCTCAAGAAACTGGCACAGTCTCAGGAAGTAAAGACAACAAAGACATTGCATCCAGCAACTGATTAGGGGATAGTCAAAATGGTTTTGTTCATGGTAACTGATGTTTATAGAGTTTTTCAAAGAGGTTCCCAGGAAAGTGATGAAGGAAAGGCTGTGTACGTCAGTAATGCCTTTCAAAAGTTCCCACATGGGAGGTTAGTCAGGAAGGTTCAGATGCTCAGTATTCACAGTGAGTTAGTAAACTGGATTTGGCATTGGCTACGCAGGAGAAGCCTGAGAGTGATAGTGGATGATGCTTCTCAGACTGGAGGCCTGTGACTAGAGGTGCCTCAGGGATCGGTGCTGGGACCATTGTTATTTGTCATCTATATCAATGATCTGGATAATAATGTGATCAATTGGATCAGCAGGTTTGCAGATGACACAAAGATTAGAGGTTTTGTGGACACCGAGAAAGGATTTCAAAGCTTACAGAGGGATCTTGACCAGCTAGAAAAATGGAATGAAAAAATGGCAGATGGAATTTATTGTGAACAAGTATGAGGTGTTGTATTTTGGAGGAACTGAGTTATAGGAAATGGTTAAACAGGTTAGTTCTTTATTCCCCGAAGCATAGAAGAATGAGAGGAGATTTGATAGAGGTATACAAAATTATAAGGGTGTAGTCAATGTAGGTGAGATACAAACCAGAGGACATGGGTTAAGGGTGAAAGGGGAAAGGTTTAGAGGTAAACATTAGGGGAGTGGTGGAAGTATGGAATGACCTGCCAGCTGAAGTGGTGAATGAGGGCTTAATTTTCAGATTTACTGTGAGAGTCCATTTTTCATGAACTGAGATTACCACTAATTGGTAGTGCAAAAAATAAACTGTACACAGCGTAAAACACGTAAACAGATAATGAATGTAAACAATATAAAGAGAACAAAAGAAAATCAATGAAGTGCGCAAGTAAGAGTTCTTAAATGAGTCTCTGATTGAGTTTGTGATTGGGGTGTCTGATGGTGGAGGGGTAGCAGTTGTTTCTGAACCTGGTGATGGGAGTCTTAGCACCTATACCTCTTTCCTGATTATAGCAGCGAGAACAGAGTGTGTGCTGGGTAGTGAGGGTCTTTGATTATTGCTGCTGCTCCCTGCCAGCAGCGTTCCCTTTAGAAATTCTCGATGGTGGGGAGGATTTTTCCTGTAATGTCCTGAGATGTGTCCACTACCTTTTGGAGGGCTTTACACTTAAGTGTATTGGTGTTTCCATGCCTGTCCTTGATGCAGCCGGTCAGCACATATTTTAGAAGAATTTGGACAGATACATGGATGGGTATGTAGACTATGAAAGAGTGCAGAGGGACTAGCCAGAATAATAATTTGGAATAGACTAGAAGGGCCAAAGATCCTTTCGTGCTGTAATATTTTATGGTTCTACCTCCTTTCCAGTCAACTCAAGAATCCCATCCTCCACCCAAGGCAGAGTGGAACAAGCTGGATTTGTCAAATCCTTTTTTATTCAGTAATGTGTTGGATATTTTTGTTTTTCAGAATGTGTCATGTTGCATGGAATGATAGAAGGGCTGCAAGATACCATCCAAAAACAATATGATGCGAGAGGTAAGAGTTCGTGGTATTGAGGCAGAAAGTCATAGAAAAAGAACTTCAGATGCTGCAATCTTCAGCAAACAATGAGAATAATGCTCAAAAAATCATTGACTGTTCATATCTCCACATGAATGTTTCCTAACCTGCTGAATCCTTCCAGCTGTACATCTTTTGCAGAAAATATTGGAATGTGGTTCTGTTGATTTAGCTACAAATTTGTTCAGTTCCTCCTCTTCCTATTTTTTCACTCATCTAGTAAGACTCGAACCTGCAGCGATCAGGTGTTGCACCTCTGATTCAAATCATATACTAGCCTAGGATCACCACAAGTTTTTTTTTGTACTATTGAAATGTCACATTTTTTGCACTAAGTACAGCTGTGAAAACTTATTTCTCTGTCCTTTTATATTTATTCTGTCATGAAATAGTGTGAAAATAACAAACTGAGCCTCAACCATGTTAAGACAAAGGAGATGATTGCAGACTTCAGGAGGACCATGGATGACCCTCCTTCACAATACATTAATACTCAGTGGTGGAGAGAGCAGAGAGCACCAAGTTCCTCAGAGTCCACTGAAAAAGTGACCTATCCTAGACACACAGCATCTTCTCACTTGTCAGGAAGGTGCGACATCGACTGCACTTCCTAAGAAGACTGAGGTGGGCAAGGCTTCTGACCACCATCTTGTCGATTTTCTACAGGAGCTCTATCCAGAGCATCCTGGCTGACTGCATCACAGTGTGGTATGGTTGCTGTTGAACATTGGATCAGGGGTCAATCCACTGGACCATAAGAGAGGATCACCTATTGATGCAATTGACAGGGATCGTTGTCTAAAGAAGGCTCGCTAAACACCTTCCACCTGCACAGAGCATCTTTCACCTGCTCCTGTCAGGGAAGAGTTACAGGAGTATCAGACCCAGGACCACCAGGCTGAGAAACAGCCTCTTCCCATGAATATTGAGAATGCTGAATTGCTCATACAATCCCTCTGTGACTTTACTATTTGATTCCATGTTGATGCAATCACAAAGAAGGCCCGCCAGCAGCTATACTTGATGAGGTGTCTGAGGAGATTTGGTATGCCACCAAAGACTCTCAAAAATTTCTACAGTGTACCATGGAGACCATTCTGGTTGGTTGCTGTTTCATCAGGTTATACTTGTACAGTTGGATGATAAATAAACTTGGTGGCATATGTTAGTAATTTCGACCATTATAATTGGTGAATCTACAAACTCCAGGCCTCTGTACCCCCGCGCCCCCCCCCCCCCCCCACAACTGGATCCTTGACTTTCTCAGTACAAATTGGAAACAACATCGCCTCCTCACTGATTATCAACACAGGTGCAACCCAAGGATGTGCGCTTAGCCCACTGCTTTACTCACTCTACACCCATGACTGTGTGATCAGGAACAATTCCAATGCTATCTACAAGTTTGCTGATGACATCACAGTTGTCACAGAATCACAAACGGCAATGAGGAAGTGACCAGGAGGGAGATAGATTAGTTCATTGAATGGTGTAACGACATCAACCTTGCACTCATCGTCAGCAAAACCTAGAAGATGATTATGGACTTCAGGAGGAAGTCAGGGGAACATGACCCAGTCCTCATCGAGGGCTCAGTAGTGGAGAGGGTCAAGAACTTCAAATTCCTGGGTGTCAACATCTCTGAGGATCTGTCCTGGAGCCTCCATGTTGATGCAATCACAAAGAAGGCTCACCAGCAGCTATACTTGGTGAGGTGTTTGAGGAGATTCAGTATGTCACCGAAGACTCTTGAAAATTTCTACAGTGTACCATGGAGACCATTCTGGTTGGTTACATCTCTGCCTGGTATGGAGGCACCAAATCTCAGGACAAGAATAAACTCCAGAGGGTTATTAATTCGGCACCAGACTTCACTCCATTGAGGACATTCATATGAGGCGATGTCTTAAAAAAGCAGCCTCTATCCTCAAAGACCCCCACCACCCAGGCCATGCCCTCTTCACTCTGCTACCATCAGGAAAAATGTACAGGAGCCTAAAGACAATAACTCAGTGGCACAAGGACAGTTTCTTCCCCGATGACGTCAGATTCCTGAATGATCAATGAACCAAAGGCACTCTTACTTTTCATTCCCTACTATTGTTTAATGTTGTAAGATGATCATAATATGTATATTTGCACTATTCTGCTGCCACAAGTAAGAGTTTTGCTGCATCTGTACATTGGAAAAGGTTCCATTATTGTCACGTAATACTACATTTAGAATGTAACCTACATGAAATTCTTTTTTTGTCTACTGTAAGGAAGACAGAGAGTTGCCACTTTGTCCAGCAACCCTGGCAGAAATACCCCAGCAAGGAACAAACTCATGACCCATGGCAGGATGCGCCAAAGGAAAACACAGGCACAATTCTGTTTGGGGCAACACCCCTTTATTCCACTCACATAAATATCTAGTTGGCTGCTAGTTGTGCTCACAGTGTGATCCCTGGGGAGAGAGAGAGCACACAGTCGGGACTTCGGCTTTATACCATGGGCCCTTTGGGCCCACCTGGTGGTCGGATGTCATTAGGCTGGGTGCCGTGTCTCTAGGCCATCTATTGGCTGAGTGATGTACCACAACGCAGATTTATAAGACCAGTGCTCTAACCACTGAGTAATCAGAACATTGTATGTGTGTGTGTATGACATTAATCTCTACTCATTACTGATATTCCTATCTACTCCCAGTTCCCTAGTGCCCACCCCCCACCCCAGTTTAACTTAGTTCTTGAATAGAACATATGGATTTAATCACCCACCAACGAGCTGTCTGTTGTTCTGTTCCTGCAGCAAAGTATTTGAATGTCAAACACTCTGCCTTGCTCTGATTTCAAGGTAAAAGCTTGTGTGCCTTATTCATCCACATAACCATGAGGTACCTGCTCAAACCTCAATGATCATGCTGGCTGGCTGTTAATGCATTTCCCAGCTGGCATTGATGGAGGGAACAGCCAACACTACCATCTGCAGAGAGAAAGAAGACACTGTGGCTGATGGTCACAGAGGTCACACCAAAAATGGATGCAAATTCAGTGAAGCAATGCTGAACCTCAATCAGGGAAAATGAAAATCAACCAGCTTCCACACTGAATGAATAAAGAAGCAAGTGACAGTTGGAAGAGTGATTGGGGAATAGGATCTGAGGAGGACAAGTGCCTGGCATATTTCAGTTCAACAAGAGTTAAAGGCTCAAGAGGTACACCCCTACTTTTCTATTGAAGTAAAAATACACCAGTTACTCTGAGTTTCAAATCTGAATGTGAGTTATATATTTGTATTTGCTTTTGCGACTATAGGGATTAATCTACTTAATTTCTCACCAATCTCATTTGCCACCATTGAGCCAGAGTCTGAAGTCCATAAGACATGGGAGCAGAAATAGACCATTCAGCCGATCATGTCCCCCCGCCATTTAATCATGAGCTGATCCATTTTCCCACTCTCCCCATAGCCTTTGATGCCCTGGCTAATCAAGAACCTTCAATACACGCATTGACCTGGCCTCCACACCTACCTGTGGCAACAAATTCCACAGATTCACTATCCTCTGGCGATAAAGAATTTCCCCAACATCTCGGTTCTAAGTGGACGCCCTTCAATCCTGAAGTTTTGCCCTTTTGTCCTAGGCTCTCCCACCGTGGAAAATAGCCTTACTGCAGGTTGTTCTACAGGGTTCCTATCAGAAGATCTGTTTATGCAGCTGATTGGAAAGGCAAGAAATGATTCAGGACATTGTCAGAATAGCTTTTTGTGCATGAAAAATTGTGCTTCATAAATTGGATTGAGTTTTTGGAAGTGGCAACAAAGAGCATTAATGGGGATATTGTCAGTGGATTGAGCAGTGGATATTGTCTGGTGTGAAACACAAAAGTCTGCAAATGTTGTGATTGTAATAAAAACACACACAAATGCAGTTTCAATAGGAGGTAAAGATATATTACAGGTACTGATATTTTGGGCCTGATCCCTTCTTCAAGGAATAATCAAAGAACAAATTGTCTACATGGACTGTAGCAAGGTCTTTAATGAGGTCCTGTGTGGTAGGCTGGAACAGAAGGGTGCATCACATGAATCCACAGTAAGCAGGTTTGTTTGCCAAGCCAGACAAAGAATATCCATAAGCTAGAAGGGGTGACAATATGATGTACCTGGACTGGAAGCATTAAGAAGAGACGAGATACTAGGACATTTTCTCTCTGGAGTATAGAAGGCTCAGGGGTGACCTTACAGAGTATATAAAATATCAAGGGTCATAAATAAGGTGAATGGCAATTATCTTCATCTCAGAGCGGGGTGGGGGGAATAAAAGATGAGGAGGGGGAAATATGGAGGGAATTGGTGATTCAGAGAAGCAAGTGTATATATGGAGTAAGCTGTAGAGATGGATATACATTCTGGTAGGTACATGGGAAGGAAAGGTTTGGTGGGATATGGGCTAAACACAAATATATGGGATGATGATCTTAGCTAACCATTCTCAATGGGGGCCTATGGGCCACAACATATTTAAGGGGGGCCATGGACTGAAATCCTACATTTTTTAATGTGTTTTATATAGTCAGTAGGAGAGAATTATGGAGGAAACCAACTAAATTTGACTGCTTCACAGGGAAGGGGGACCATAAACTTTGAGCAAAGTCTGAAGAACTTGGAATATTACATAACAGCACAAACCCTTTGGCCCACAATGTTGTGCCACGAATATTTTACTCGCTAAAAAAAAACTAAACCCTCCCTACCTCATAACCCTCTATTTTTCTTTCATCATGTGCATAAAAATGTCTTAAATGTCTCTATTGTTCCAGCCTCCAGCACCCACCACTCACCACTCTCTGTGTAAAAAACTTACATAACATAACATAACAATTACAGCACGGAAACAGGCCATTAGGCCCTTCTAGTCCGCACCGAACCAAACACCCCTTTCTAATCCCACCTCCCTGCACAATGCCCATAACCCTCCATCTTCTTCTCATCCATATACCTGTCCAACCTTTTCTTAAATAATACAATTGACTCCGCCGCCACTATTTCTCCCGGAAGATCATTCCACACAGCTACCACTCTCTGAGTAAAGAAGTTCCCCCTCATGTTACCTCTAAACCTCTGCCCCTTAATTCTTAACTCATGTCCTCTTGTTTTAAACTTTCCTCCTCTTAACGGAAATAGTCTATCCACATCCATTCTGTCTATCCCTTTCATAATCTTAAATACTTCTATCAAATCCCCTCTCAACCTTCTACGCTCCAAAGAATAAAGACCCAATCTGTCCAATCTCTCCCCATACTCCAGATGCTTAAACCCAGGCAACATTCTGGTAAACCTTCTCTGCACTCTCTCCACTCTGTTTATATCCTTCCTATAATTAGGCGACCAGAACTGCACACAGAACTCCAAATTAGGCCGCACCAACGTCTTATACAATCTCAACATCACCTCCCAACTCCTATATTCCATGCAATGATTGATAAAGGCCAGCATACTAAAAGCCTTCTTCACCACCCTATTCACGTGAGTTTCTACCTTCAGGGAATGATGTACCGTCACTCCTAAATCTTTCTGCTCTTCTGTATTCCTCAATGCTCTCCCATTTACCACATATGTCCTATTCTGATTCTTCTTACCAAAATGAAGCACCTCACACTTATCAGCATTAAATTCCATCTGCCATTTTTCAGCCCACTTTTCTAAGCAGCCCAAATCCCTCTGCACTCCTTGAAAACCTTCTTCATTATCCACTATTCCACCTATCTTAGTATCGTCTGCATATTTACTAATCCAATTCACCACCCCATCATCTAGATCATTAATGTATATAACGAACAACAATGGGCCCAATACAGATCCTTGAGGCACACCACTGGTCACCGGCCTCCAACCTGACAGACAATTATCCACTACCACTCTCTGGCCTCTCCCTTTCAGCCAATGTTCAATCCATTTGACTATCTCAAAATTTATACCTAAAGACTGCACCTTCCTAACTAACCTTCCATGTGGTACCTTATCGAAGGCCTTACTGAAGTCCATATAGACAACATCCACTGCGCTACCCTCATCCACATTCCTAGTCACCTCTTCAAAAAATTCAATCAGATTGGTCAAACATGACCTTCCTCCCACAAATCCATGTTGAGTGCTCCTGATCAGACCCTGTCTATCCAGATGTTTATAAGTACTATCTCTAAGAATTTTCTCCATTAATTTACCTACCACAGACGTCAAACTTACAGGCCGATAGTTGCCAGGCTTCCTCCTTGAACCCTTTTTAAATAACGGAACCACATGCGCAATGCGCCAATCCTCCGGCACTATCCCCATATCTAATGACATTTGAAAAATTACCGCCAGAGCCTCTGCTATTTCCTCCTTCACTTCTCTCAATGTCCTGGGGAAGATCCCGTCTGGTCCCGGAGACTTATCCACCTTTATATTCTTCAAAAGCCTTAAAACTACACCTTTTGTAATCTCTATATTCCCCATATTTACCCAATTTGCTTTTTTTATCCCACATCTCCCAATATCCTTCTCCTTAGTGAATACCGAAGAAAAAACACTGTTCAATATCTCCCCCATTTCTCTAGGTTCCACACACAGTTTTCCACTCTGATTTTCTAAGGGACCAATTTTGTCTCTAGCTTTCCTCTTACCATTAACGTATTTGTAGAACTCTTTTGGATTAGTTTTCACCCTGCTTGCCATAGTTTTCTCGTACCTTTTTTTAGCTTTCCTAATTCCTCTCTTAAGATTCCTCTTACATTCAATGTATCTTTCAAACATCTCCTTAACTCCATGCTTCTTATATCTAATGTTCGCCTCCCTTTTTCTTCGAACCAAGTTTCCAATATTCCTTGAAAACCACGGCTCTCTCAAACCTTTTGCCCCTCCTTTTAACCTAACAGGAACATAAAGCTTTTGCACTCTCAAAATCTGATCTTTAAAAGACTTCCATCTCTCTACTACATCCTGCCCATAAAACAAATTGTCCCAATGCACACCCTGCAAGTCCTTTCGCATCTCCTCAAATCTAGCTTTTCCCCAATCAAAAACCTCAATCCTTGGCCCTGATTTCTCTCTTTCCATAATGACATTGAAGCTGATGGCATTATGATCACTGGACCCGAAGTGCTCGCCAACACTAACCTCCGTCACTTGACCCATCCCATTTGCCAACAGTAGATCTAACACTGCTCTTTCTCTGGTCGGCACCTCTACATATTGTTGTAAAAAACTATCTTGCACACATTTCACAAACTCTAACCCATCCATTCCTTTCACAGAATGTGTTTCCCAATCTATATGTGGAAAATTAAAATCTCCCATAATTACAACCCTGTGCTTATCACAAATATCTACTATCTCCCTACAGATTTGCTCCTCTAGGTCTCGGTCCCCTCCGGGTGGTCTATAATACACCCTGATGTTTTCCCTAAACTTTCCTTCCTTCAGTTTGTACAGATGTCTGTGGTGCATTGTTAGCCAGAACCAGACACACACAAGGTAAAGACCGTACAACAGGCTTTAATCCACAAAGACTTCCGCAGAGCCAGGCTGGGTGTAGCTGCAGTAACTCTGAGTGAGGCCTCGGGAGGCCAGCGAAGGCTTATATCCAGTAGGGTGATTGACACCCGACCGGGTGGGGCTAGATCCATTCAGGGGTGGCTGGGGGGGCCTGGGTCAATGTATGAGGGTCGTATTGGATGGGTGGGGGGGGCAGGTTCGTCTCCTAGAGCTGAAGCAGGCCCCTGGTGGTCAAGGAGGTCCTGTGTGCCCCATAGCTGCCTGGGGACAGGGATGTATGCCCGGTCAGCATTGTCTTGGGCTGGAGTATGGCGTGGTGTGGTGGGTGCTCCTGCTGGTGCCAGGTCCCTGGTTGAGACGGTGTCCTCCCTGCCACTGTTGTGGTTTGCATGTAGGAGGAAGACCTGCTCGACCAGGGCTTTGGCCTTGTATGTCTGTACATGCTTATGAAGGAGCACCGGTCCCAGGGACGTGAGCCATGCTGGGAGAAACATTCCAGTCACCAACTTCCTGGGGAATGAGAACAGACGTTCGTGAGGGGTCTTGTTGGTAGCTGTGCACAGCAGCTACCAAATGGCATGGAGCGCCTCGGGCAGGACGTCCTGCCAGTACTCAACGGTCCACGGTTTTGACCTGAGAGCCAGGAGGACTGCCTTCCAGACCACCCCATTTTCGTGTTCCTCTTGCCCATTGCCTCTCGGGTTATAGCTCGTCGTGCGACTGGTCGCGATGCCCCTCAACATCAGGTACTTGCGCAGCTTGTCACTCATGAAACTAGACCCCCCGGTCATTGTGGATGAAGGCGGGGTAGCCAAACATGGTGAAGATCTGCCCCAGGGCCCTGATGACGGTGGCTGTGGAGGTGTCCGGGCAAGGGATAGCGAAAGGGAAGCTTGAGTACTCGTCCACTACCATGAGGAAATAAATGTTTCGGTTCGTGGAAGGCAGGGGCCCTTTGAAGTCTATGCTGAGACACTCAAAAGGCTGAGTAGCCTTTATGACATGGGCCTGGGGTGGGCTGAAGAAATGGGGTTTACACTCCGTGCAGACCCGACAGGCCTCGGTCATGTCCCTGACGTCCCTGATGGTGTACTGCAGGTTCCTGGACTTAATGAAGTGGTACATCCTGGTGTCACCCGGATGGCAGAGGGACTCATGCAATGCCTGCAGCCTGTCGCCGTGCATAGATGTGCAGGTGCAAGAGAGTGCATCGGGGGAATCGTTAAACTTCCCGGGGCGGTACTGGATGTCGTAGCTGTAGGTTGCCAGCTCGACTCTCCAGCGCAGGATCTTGTCGTTCTTGATCTTGCTCTTGTGGGTAGTGTTAAAAATGAACGTCACGGCCCGCTGCTCCGTGAGGAGGGTGAATCTCCTGCCGGTCAGGTAGTGGACCACTTCCGCAATCGCTGGGACCTTCTTTTCAATGGTGGATTGCCCTAGCTTGGAGCCGTGGATGGTCCTGGAGAAGATAGCGCCTACTTCTGGTGGCGATTGGCTTGCAGCCTAGCGCAAGATGGGGTAAGAGCACCGGTGGGGTGATGCGCAGTGTGGAGAGGCTGCAGGTTGGCCGGGGCTGGTAGGTTGGCATGCTTTGTAACGTGAGTGGAGGTTGGGGCCCCTGGAAGACAAGGGTGACACTCTGTAGGTGGCACTGGAAATCTAGGCCCAGGAGGACTGGGGCACAGAGTTTGGACATGACCAGGAGCCTGAACCCTGTGTAAATCTCCACTCCCACAGTTATATCATCCGAGCAGCATCCAAGGGTAACAACAATCTTATCCTTGGTGGCGAGGGTGATCGAGCAGGTAGTGGGGTGGACTTTTAATCTCAGGGAGTGGGCCACGCTCAGGTGAATGAAGCTCTCAGTGCTGCCATTGTTGAACAAGCACTTCGTTACCTGCCCGTTGACTTGCACGTCCATCATAGAGTGCCCAAAGTCGTGAGGGATGTCACTGGTCAGCATGGTGGCAGCCAGGACCGTCTCGGGGTCAGAGTCGTCGCTCTCTGGTTGTGCGCAGCAATTTATGGCGTCCGGAGCCGTGGGGAGCGGTGGTCGGGCAGCCTGCTCATTGCCTGTGTTGACCATGTCAACATCAATCATGGAGTGTGGCTTGCGGTAGCCGATGGCATCCGGAGGTATGGGGAGCATCAGTAGGGCAGTCTGGTCTTCACCCCTGTTGACCACGTCGACGTCAGTCATGGGGTGTGG
Source organism: Narcine bancroftii (assembly GCF_036971445.1). Classification (NCBI taxonomy): domain Eukaryota; kingdom Metazoa; phylum Chordata; class Chondrichthyes; order Torpediniformes; family Narcinidae; genus Narcine; species Narcine bancroftii. The sequence goes on from NC_091469.1 coordinate 163,219,046, forward strand.
TGCGTGGCAGCTGTTGGCACCTGGAGGTGTCGAGAGCGTCGTTAGGGTGGCCTGGTCACGGCCCATGTTGACCACGTCATTCTCAAAGTCGTTGGGGGCCCTCTGTGTCGGCCGCTGCCTGGTCCAAGATGGCAGCAGCACGTGGTGGCCCACTGCGTGGCTGGCCTCCTCCCCCACCGTGTTCTTTGCGCCAGGGGAAGTGACGTAATTGCAGCCAATGGCAGTGACGTCATTACATCAGCCGGAAGTGATATCACGCCGTGAGCCAGATGTCGCTGTAGTTCTCGGTGAGCAGCGCTACCGAAGGCGGGGGCTGGTCCAGGTGCTCGGGGAACACGCTGCGACAGTTGCTGGCGGGGCAGGATGTTGCATTGTCAAAGTCGGGGAAGGCGGAAGTTGTAACTGGGACAGTGGTGCCGCCTGGCACGCGCATGTGGAGGGGTCCACGGGGGAGGGGGGAGTCATAGAGGGCCGCTGAGCTGCCGGCTGGTTTTGACAGGCCTTTCTTGCCACATCGGGAACAATACTAGTTTCTAGCCGGGCAGTTTTGGCACGATTGTCGGTCTGACCCACACCAGGACCCACAGTACTTACAGGGGGACCGGGCACCTGCTGCAGCGACGTTGTCCTCCACAGCTCGGACTGGGGCTGCAGCTGCAATGTGAGAAGGCCGTGAGGGAGCCTGGCAGAACCTGGAATTGAAGGCTTCAATGTGCAGGGCTGCCACCTCCATGGTTTGGTTAGGGCGTGGATATTGTCTTCCAGCAGCTTCTGCCAGATGGCCCTCGAGCGTAGCCCTCGGACGAAGGCATCCTGGATCAGCCTCTCGATCTTCTACCCCGGGTTCAGCCAGACATGGTCGGGCCAACTCTCACAGGTGTTCCCAGGTAAGACTCAGCCATCTCCCCGGGTTGCTGGGCTCGGGTGTTGAGGAGGTACCTTGCACAGACCGCATTCATGGGGGGCTTGTACAAGTTTTCGAGAGTGTCCATTGCGGTCTTGTATGTGGAGCAGCCTTTGGTTGCCTGGAAGGCGTGGGGACCCAGCTTTGACCGGAGTAGGACCAACCTCTTCTGATCTGAGTGCAGGATGCTGCCTTCGTGTGCCTCGACGATTGTCTCGATCGTGTGCTGCCAGATCTTGAAGCATGTCTGGGTTTCTGGGTGGCGTGGGTTGACTTCGAGGCTCTCTGTGCTCAGGAGTTTTTCCATGGCAGCCGTGGGAAAATTTTGTGGATTAAATTGTGGTGCTCTGTTAGCCAGAACCAGACACACAAAAGATAAAGACTGTACAACAGGCTATAATCCACAAAGACTTCCACAAAACCAGGCTGGTTGTAGCTGCAGTAACTCTGAGTGAGGACAGGAGGCTGGCACAAACTTATATCCCAGAGGGTGATTTACACTCGACCGGGTGGGGCTTGATCCCTTCAGGCTGACTGATTGACGGTCGGCCAGGTGTTATCCTGTACCCTTACACTCCTGCAGGTACAGGTCTTGCCCCCTGCAGTAGGCCGGTGGTGGACCACCACATTGTCCTCTGGTGTTTGTTACTCAGTGAGTAACAAACCTCAAAAACTCATTGGTTTGGAAGCATGAGGGGGAATGTTTCAAAAAGATATCATTGTCATGCTGCCCCATCTCTCGAGACAGTTTACTTATCTCTAAGGGGAAACTATCCTGCTGTGGCTGTTGGAATCGCAGTAAACACGATTAAATAACCACACCAAGCATTTCTAGAGTGAATCAAGTGGATTTACTCTTCATCACCCACGCAACCTTTTAAAAGCCCAAATCATGCGCTCAACGTGTGCTGACGTCATCACGCTCTTACATCACATGTCCGGTTCGATGCCTTCAGTAGTGCCGCCATAGCACTGCTACACACACCCCCCCTCCCCACACACATTCCAGAACTGACAGAAAGGATCATCACTGGAGTTGGAATGGTAGGGGACAGACTCCCCTGGAACCACCAACAGTGCGCTGTACACAAGCTTTGCAGATGAATCTTGGAGATCCTACTTTGGTGTTGTTCTTCTTTTCTTTCTTCTTTGGCTTGGCTTCGCGGACGAAGATTTATGGAGGGGTATGTCCACGTCAGCTGCAGGCTTGTTGGTAACTAACAAGTCCGATGCGGGACAGACAGGCACGGTTGCAGCGGTTGCAAGGGAAAATTGGTGGGTTGGGGTTGGGTGTTGGGTTTTTCCTCCTTTGTCTTTTGTCAATGAGGTGGGCTCTGTGGTCTTCTTCAAAGGAGGTTGCTGTCCGCCGAACTGTGAAGCGCCAAGATGCACGGTTGGAGGCGATATCAGCCCACTGGCGATGGTCAATGTAGCAGGCACCAAGAGATTTCTTTAAGTAGTCCTTGTACCTCTTCTTTGGTGCACCTCTGTCTCGGTGGCCAGTGGAGAGCTCGCCATATAACATGATCTTGGGAAGGCGATGGTCCTCCATTCTGGAGATGTGACCCACCCAGCGCAATTGGGTCTTCAGCAGCGTGGATTCAATGCTTGCGGACTCTGCCAGCTCGAGTACTTCGATGTTGGTGATGAAATCACTCCAATGAATGTTGAGGATAGAGTGGAGACAGCGCTGATGGAAGCGTTCTAGGAGCTGTAGGTGATGCCGGTAGAGGACCCATGATTCAGAGCCGAACAGGACCGTGGGTATGACAATGGCTCTGTACACGCTGATCTTTGTGTGTTTCTTCAGGTGGTTGTTTTTCCAGACTCTTTTGTGTGGTCTTCCAAAGGCGCTATTTGCCTTGGCGAGTCTGTTGTCTATCTCGTTGTCGATCCTTGCATCTGATGAAATGGTGCAGCCGAGATAGGTAAACTGGTTGACCGTTTTGAGTTCTGTGTGCCCGATGGAGATGTGGGGGGGCTGGTAGTCATGGTGGGGAGCTGGCTGATGGAGGACCTCAGTTTTCTTCAGGCTGACTTCCAGGCCAAACACTTTGGCAGTTTCCGCAAAACAGGACGTCAAGCGCTGAAGAGCTGGCTCTGAATGGGCAACTAAAGCGGCATCGTCTGCAAAGAGTAGTTCACGGACAAGTTGCTCTTGTGTCTTGGTGTGAGCTTGCATGCGCCTCAGATTGAAGAGACTGCCATCCGTGCGGTACCGGATGTAAACAGCGTCTTCATTATTGAGGTCTTTCATGGCTTGTTTCAGCATCATGCTGAAGAAGATAATAAAGAGGGTTGTACCTCAACCTTCACTTCGAGCCAAAGTTCAAGAACATTGGAGCCCCCAGAAAGAGGTACAATGTTCGAAACTTGCAGTCAGATGAAGTGAGAGGAAACTTCCAGGCAAACCTCCAAGCCAAGATCGAGGATGCAAACTGCCTCACGGACACGTCTCCTGAAACCCTCTGGGATTAGCTGAAACAGCCATACTGCAATCCACTGAAGAGGTACTGGGCTTCTCCTGCAGGAAAAACAAGGACTGGTTTGACGAAAACAACCAGGAAATCCAGGAGCTGCTGGCAAAGAAGCGAGCTGCCCACCAGGCTCACCTTGCAAAGTCTTCCTGGCCAGAGAAAAAATGAGCCTTCCGTCTCGCATGCAGCCATCTTCAGCGCAAACTCCGGGAGATCCAAAATGAGTGGTGGACTAGCCTCGCCAAACGAATCCAGCTCAGCGCGGACATTGGTGACTTCAGGGGTTTTTATGAGACACTAAAGGGTGTGTACGACCCCTCACCCCAAGTCCAAAGCCCTCTGCGCAGCTCAGACGGCGAAGTTCTCCTCAGCGACAAGATCTCCATCCTCAATCGATGGTACAGGGTGTTGTTCTAATGCCCAGTAATATCCAGGGCAGATCATCAGCTCAGTTTGGGCCCTCTAACTGAGCCATCAAGACTGACTTGAGATGTTGATGAAATCTTTCTAGCATTCCATTGGCCTGGGGATGATAGGCATTCGTATGGTGAATTGTTGCACTGAGCAAGTGAGACAAGGCGGTCCACAGTGAGGAAGTAAATTGCAGTCCTCTATCCAAAATAACATGAGCTGGTAAACCAAAACAAGACACCCAGGAACTGAGGAACGCCCGAAGACATGTCTGCAGTACCATCTACCATAGGCACGACCTTGGGCCATCGCGTAAACCTGTCTATTACTGTAAAAAGATAATGGTATCCTCTTGAAACAGGAAGCGGACCAACAATGTCCACGTGGACATGAGCAAAATGATGAGTAACTGCCAGGAAGGACTGCAGTGGTGTCTTAGTCTGCAGCTGAACTTTTGCTTTTTGGCAGGCAATGCAGGACCTCACCATTTGTGTAATGTCTTTTTTAAGACCATGCCACACGAACCTGTCAGAAACCATATGAATGGTCGATCTAATTAATGGATGTGAGAGACCATGAACAGAGTCGAATACTTGACATTTCCATGATGCGGGATAACTGGGCATGAGTGTCCTGTTGATATATCACAGAGGAGTAGTTTGCCATGAACTCCAAACTGGACATCCTTCAATTGCAAATTCGTGATTGTAGTGCAATAAGCATTTATCTCATGTCATGTTCTTGGGCTGTGACCAAAGCTGTGTAGTCAATACCTTGATCTACAGACGAAATCTCGAGTGGAGCAGAAAGGGTCAGTGCATCCGCTATTACATTGCCTTTTCCAGAAATATGTAGTATTTTTGTGGAAAATTCTGAAATGAATGCTTATTACCACTGTTGTGCTGACCAGGGCTCTGCGACCTTGGAAAACGCAAATGTTAGGGGCTTGTGATCGGAGTACATTGTAAAAATCTCTGTCCTCCAAAAAATAACGGAAGTGTCGAATAGACAAGTAAATGGCCAAAAGCTCCTTATTAAAAGCCCTGTATTTCTTCTCTGCTTCACAAAAATGGCAGCTGAAGAAAGCTAAGTTTCCATTGTCCATTGACATATTGATGAAGTACACTTCTTACAGCTGTATTCGAAGCGTCTGTAGAAAGGGCGGTGGCTGCATTTAAAACTGGGTAACTGAGCGTAGTGGCGTGAGTCAGCAATTCTTTAGTCTTCAAGAAGGTGTTGTTTTCCTCTTCAGTCCAATGGATGGTTCTTGCGTTTCTGGACAAAAGTCAAACAGAGGCTTCATGATATGAGCTGTTCCTGGAAGAAACTGATGGTAAACATTTACCATTCCCAAGAATTTCTCTTGGCTTTTAACCGTAGCAGGTCCTGAGTATTTGGCAATAACCTCAACTATGGATGGCAGCGGAGTCATGCCTTCCTGAGTAATCCTATGCCCCAAGAAATCAATAATTTCCTGTCCAAAAATGCATTTAATCTGGATTGATGGTCAATCCAAAGTTTTGAAGATGAATAAAAAATGTACGAAGATGTTCCAAATGTCCTTCCTTAGTCCCACTGGCCACTAAAATGTTGTCGAGGTAAATGAAGACATGGGTCATACCACGTCCTAAAGCATCCATTATCCATTGAAATGATTGTGTGGCATTTTTTAATCCAAATGGCATTCATAAAAATTTGAATGACTCAAACAGGGTAATTATTGCAGGTTTTGGAATGTCTTCTTGCTCTACTTGTACTGGGTGATAGCCAGGCACCGTCTATCTTGGAGAAGATCTTTACTCTATGTCAATTAGCCAAGAAATCCTGACTATGATGTAATGATCCAGAATGGTGGCGTGGTAGTGGCTGCTATGGCTGGAGAGGTTACGCTCAAAGAAGAGACGCACACTATGGGAGTGAATTCAACACTGATTTATTGTTCTGGAAGCTCTGTTTATAAAGGACTCAGAAGCCCATCTCTGATGTCATCATGCCTCCAACTGGTGGCATTACAATCCACTTCCTGGGATTGGCCGATTAGTGCTACCCGGGGAGCAGCCAATCAGTGAGCCCCTCTCATTCCCGGGTGTGGCTGTTTCCCTAGCTCCAACCGATTGGCTGCCCTTGGCCAGCCCATTGGAGTGGAACGTGCAGCTGCGTGCTGCTGAATCCATCACCGACTTCGAAACCATAGCCCATCTTGGCCAGCTGTGTGGGCTGTGGGCTCCTGGTGTCAGGTCGTTGCTTTGGGCATGGTGCATTCGGTGGCCCACTACAGTGTCATTAGGCTGCCCGTAATCTTCACATGGTCACCAACCTCCATTGTGTTTCAGGACCATATGTAATGGAGATGCTGAGGGACTGTCAGACCTACAAATTATGCCTAGTTCCTCCATCTTGGGAAACTCTTCCTTAGCTAAATGCAGCTAATTGTAGAGTAGTAATCTCAGAACAATCTTCCAACAGCTTGGAGAATTCATTCACTGGTTGACCTAATGTTTGGAACTTCAGAGCAGGGGTAGAGGCATCCGCCAGAGGAATGGTCAGAAAAAGTAGTTCTATCTATTAGCTGACGCCCTTTTAAGTTGATGAGGACTGAATGAGCCCAAAGAAAACCTACACCAATCAAAGGTCGGGATAATGCTGCTATAATGAATGGACAAATGTAGAGATGATCCTCAAACTTGACATTCATCTTCCCGGTGCCAAAGGTTGGAACGATGGAACTGTTAGCTACTCATAGTTGCAAGTAGGATGTCGTGTGTCAAAACCAGTGGGTGGAAATACACTGACTTCTGAACCTGTGCCCACCAGAAATTTTTGCTGGGACAACTGGTCCCATGCATACAGTTGGCTTGAAGGTTTCTCGCCAACTGCTGCAGCCCTTACTGGCAGTTGGCCTGGGTGTTTCCACAACGAGCAGGGTGGAAGGCACTTGTGGGCATTTTCTCCCCAATGCCTGTGATAATAACACCAAGACAAGGTGTCCACAGGCTGCTTGCCTGTTTTGGGACATTGTCTGTTTGTAGGGGGTGATGTGCTAAGTGCACTAGAGTGTGTCATGGAATCAAGAGTGGAGGAATTGGTTGCGTAGACTTGTTTTTTCTTGCTGTCCTTTTTAGCCAGCCGTAGAATGTCTGCCTCTGCTGCTACAGCCCTTGGGTCTTCAAATGAACACTTGGATAACACAACCTAATATCATCTGGCATTTGTATAAAAAGAGATGCTCGACTAGCATATTAGGATTTCGCCAGCTGCAGGAACAGCATTTCGTCCATTAGTTCTGAAGGGGCACAATCTCCCAACCCATCGAGTTGCAGTAGCTTGGCTGCCCTTTCCCTATTTTATTATATATGTAATAAAAGTGCTTTTAAAGCATCATACTTGCTGGTACGTGGTGGATCCTGTAGGAAGTCGCCGACCCTCTTAGCGACGGCCTGGTCCAGGGGACTGACAAGATGGTAATAATGAGTGGTGACCAATTCGACTTTGCCAAGGTGAAATTTTGCTTCCGCCTGTTTGAACCACAGTTCAGTCTCAGCTGTCCAGAAAGGAGGCAGCTTCACAGCAACGGCTACAGAGTCCATGTTTTTCCAAAAATAGGTTTTTGGACTTGTCAGGGTCACCAAGTGTGGCCACTGAAATCACAGTGGAGACGGCAAAATAACCACACAAGGCGTTTTTTAGAGCGAATCAAACGGATTTACTCTTCATCACCCGCACGACCTTCAAAAAGCCAGAATTACACGCTGACGTCATCACGCACTGATGTCACACAGCCGGTTCGATGTCTTCTGGGAGTTGTGGTGCCACCATAGTAGCCCCGCTACTCTGCAATATTTGATACACTTCTCTTTGATGGCTATTAAATCATACCCATTTATTTCATTAACCCATCCATCATGATACAAATGCTGGGGCTATATTCATTGGAGCTTGGGATTGGAGGGGTGGGGGGGGGATCTTTTAGAAACGTAAAACTATGAAAGAAACAGATAGAAGCAGAGAGATATTTTCATTGACAGGTAACACTAGAACTAGAGGACATAGCTTCAAGAATCTGGGGAGTAGATTTAAGTCTGATGAAGAGTAACTGATTCTCCTAGAACCATAGAATGCTAGAGCACAGAAAACAGGCCATTCAGCCTTTCTAGTCATTGCCTACCATTATTTTGTCAGTCCCATTGACCTGGTCCCATTCCATATCCCTCTCAACCTCTCTAATCTATGCTATCCAATTTATTCTTAAAACTCAAGATCAAGCCTGCATTGACTGCATCAGATGGCAAATCATTACACACTCCCACCACTCTCTGAGTGAATTTTCCTCTAATGTTCCCCCTAAACAGTTCTCCTTTCAGCTTAAAACTATGACCTATCGTATTTATCTCCCCCACTCTGTCTATATCTCTCATAATTGACGTCACTTTCAGGGTATTATGTAACTGTATCCTTTTGTTCCTCTGTTCTCCTCAGTGCCCAACTATTTACTGTGTAGTCCTACCTTGGCTTGTCCTTCCAAAATGCAACACCTCACACTTGTCTGCATTAAACTCCATCTGCCATTTTTTTGGCCCATTCTCCCATTTGGTCCAGATTCCTCTGAAAGCTTTGAAATTCTTCCTCGCTGTCCACAACGTCTCCAATCTTAGTGTCGTCAGCAAACTTGCTTATCATATTTACTACATTATCATCCAGATCATTGATATAGACTACAAACAACAATGGTCCCAGCACCGATCCCTGAGGCACCACTAGTCACAGGCCTCCAGTCTGAGAAATAACCATCCGCTACCACTCTCTGTTTTCTCCCACACAGCCAATTATGAACCAGTTTACAACCTCTCCATGGATACCTCGTGTCATAACCTTCTGAACTAATCTTCCATGTGGGATCTTATCAAAGGCCTTACTAAAGTCCATGTAGAGAATATCCACAGCCTTTCTTTCATCTTCTCTCTTCTTCTGTCTATCCATCCCATAGGATGATGATGGTTCCTTTCAATCAGTTTGTGGGGTTTGATATGAGGATACCCCATTCCTCAGAAAGGAATAGCATGTGCATGAATGGATTTAGGTGAGTTGGGGTCGGACAGGTTCAGACCCAACCTCTCAACATCCCCTCCTGGATCCAGCAGCATGGTGAGGTCCAAGTCGGCTGGGAGAAGTTATGTTGCAGTGAATGGCCAGTCCAAGCTTCGAAGCAAGGGATGCCCTTTCTACAATTCATGGCATGTGTTTGCTCAATGGCCCTTGACCCTACAAGAGGGTTCGTCTGCCCTTTGACAGGTCTTGTTTTTCATCCTGCAGGTGTCTAGCTAACTTTTCCATCAGGCACACCTGGTGGGGGAGCTGGTTTAGTTGCCGACCATGCAATAGGTAATATTGGGTTACATGGTACCAGTAGCGCTCCGATGAGTGATCTTCATTTACCTTTTTGGTAACCTCCTAGAGAAACTCTACAAGATTCGTTAAACACGATCTACCATGCACAAAGCCATGTTGACTGTCCTTAATCAGCCCACGACTGTCTAAATACTTGTATATCCTTTCTCTGAGAACTCCTTCCAATAATTTACCTACTACTAATGTCAGGCTCACTGGCCTATAGTTTCCTGGTTCATTTTTGGAGATTTTTAAAACCACAGGACATCATGAGCTACCCTCCAATCATCTGGCACCTCACTTATGGCTAAGGACATTTTGAATATATTAGCCAGGGCCCCTGCAATTTCTACATTAGTCTCCCTCAAGATCTGAGGGAATATCATATGTGGCCCAGGTGATTATCTACCTTTATTCGCTGTAAGGCAGCAAGCACCTCCTCCTCCTCCTTAATCTCCATATGTTTCAAGACCCTTCTGTTTGTTTCCCTTCCTTCCTTAACCACTAAGCCAGTTTCCTGAGTAAATACTGATGCAAAAAAAACCTAAGATCTCCCCAATTATGTGAGGCTACACACATAGTTGACCATCTGATCCTCTAGGGAACCAATTTTGTCCCTTACTACCCTTTTACTCGTAATATACTTGTGAAATCCCTTCGGGTTTACCTTCATATTATCTGCCAGAGCAACCTCATGTCTTCTTTGCGCCTTCCTGATTTCCTTCTTGAGCATTTTCTGTATTCTTCAAGTATTTCATTAGCTCCTTGTTTTCTATACTTGCTATACAGCTTAATCTTCTTCTTAACCAGATCTCCAATATCCCTTGAAAACCAGGGTTCCCAATACCTGTTAATTTTGCCTTTAATCCTAACATGCAAACTCTGCACTCTCAAGATTTTGCCTTTGAAGGTCATCTACTTACTTAACACACCCTTACCAGAAAACAACATATCCCAATCCACTCTTCCTAGTTTCTTAGTTAAACACAGAATTCTGTTGACACTGTGGTTAAATGAAAAACACACACGAATGCTGGAGAAACTCAGCAGGTCAAAACAATATCAAAGGTAAAGATACATCACCAACATTTCGGGCTTGAGTCCTTCATCAAGGTTCCTTTTGTACAAATTTTGTACAAAATTTGCCTTCTTCCAATTTACAATCCCAACATGAGGACCAGACTTATCCTTTCCCATAATTAACGAGGTTAATGACATTATGATCACTGGACCCAAAATGTTCACCTACACATACATCTGTCACCTGACCCGTCTTCTTCCCTAATAGGACATGAAGTACTGCATCCTCTCTCAATGGGGTCTCTTTTTATTGATTTAGAAAACTTTCCTGAACACATTTCACAAACTCCAAGACATCCAGCCCTTTTAAAGTATGTGAGCCCAAGTCAATATTTAGAAAGTTAAAATCTACTATCACAATGTTCTGTTTCTTACATCGGTCTGCTATCTCTACAGATTTCCTCCACCAATTCTATCTGACCATTGAGTGGTCTATAATATAACCTTATCAGTGTGGTCACATCTTTCTCGTTTCCCAAGAGTAATGAATTTAGAATTCTCTGCCAAAGGAAGGAGTAGAGATGCATCATTAATTATATTTAAGACACAAATAGATCGATTTTTGAACAGTGATAAATTAAAGTTTATGGGGAAAGGGCAGGTCGGTGGAACTGAGTCCATGGCCAGATCAAGATTTCAAGGTTGCCGTACAGAGTGATAAGGTAGCTTATCATATGATGGCCTTCATTAATTGGGGGATTGAGTTCAAGAGTCATGAGATTATGTCACAACTCTATGAAATTATTGTTAGGCCACAAAATATTGTGTTCAGTTCTCATTTCAGCTATGGAGCGGGTGCAGAGGAAATTTCCCAGGCTAATGAGGCAAAGCTAACAGAACTATGGATTTTTCTCTTTGGAGCAAAGAAGGATGAAAGGTGACAATAAAGGTCTACAAGATTATAAGATGCATAGATAAAGCATACAGCCAGAGCCTTTTTCCTTGGGTGACAATTGCAAATACCAGAGATCGTCTGCACTAGGTAAGTGGAGGAAAATTTAGGAGAGATGGCAGAGGTGCTTTTTTCATACAGAGAGTAGTGGGTGCCTGGAATGCGTGGACAGGACTTTAATTACACACATACGCACACATCAGAGTGGGACTATTGTGAATAGTGGGGTTAAATGTACAGTTACGTAAGTTTAGAGAGAAGTAAGAAATATTATGTTGTTCGTAGTTGAATAAAAATGATTATTTTGAATTTAACATTGGTGAATTTTCCATTGCTGTTCCTGTGTTAGAGCTAACAAAGTCCTTTTTGAGCCAAAACTAATTGAAAGGGTTGTCAGTTTGTAACACTATAATATTTGTTTGATTAAGAATGCAGGGTTCTGTGAATGAAATAGTACAATCTGCGCAGTGTAGTCTGGACTCTTATTTTTAATATGTATTCTTATGTACTCTGTTTTTTTTTTTTGATGTAGAATTTCAATAAAATTATTGAAAAAGAAAGCACTATTGTAACACTATGGTAACTGAATATTTATCCGCCTGTTGTATTATCTTTTTAATTTATACTATTGTAGCTTTTTTTAAAATCCTTTATGAAGTACCTGGTTGAGGCAATTAAGAATTTGGGTACAATGCATCGGACAATAGACGCATTATCTCATCATATCTTATTATGTGGCATTTTTTACTCAAGAGTGTCGGTGCATGGATTGCTCTGATGGGGAGGTGGGGGAGGGGGTGGAATCAGATACGATAATGATGTTTCAGAGGCATTTTGAAATGCAGAACGTGTAGGATGTGTGAGTGCTTGCTGAGAGTACAAAATCTGGACAAGTTATTTTGTAGTGACCATTCAGATTGATTAATGTGGGTTTAAAAATCACTCTTTGCAGATGAAAATGAAAACTTAAAAAGAAAAATTAAAGTTCTCAAAGAGAAGTTAAAAGCGGTTGAACAGGTAGGATGCTCAGAATGCAATTTTATACTTGTCTTCATGCTGTTATTGTCAAGTCTGGTGGTAAGGATCATTCCCAAAATGGAATTCTTATCAAATTTCTAGAGTGGAGATATTATTATAAATCACCTGGCACACTAATGAATTATATTCAGATTGGACAATTAACTATGTCAAAACACAGAGGCTGGAGGAACTCAGCAGGCCTTGCACCTTTCAATCTCTACCTTAAATACACTCAACAACTTGGTCTCCACAGTTACCCATGGTAGCAAATATCAAAATTTCCCTATCTCTGTTTTAAATGGGCACCCTTCAATCCTGAAGTTGTGCTCTCTTGTCCTGGACTCTCCTACCGTGGGAAATAATTTTGCCACATCTACTCTGTCTAGGCCTTTCAATATTCAAAATGTTTCTATGAGGTCCCCTCTCATTCTTCTGAACTCCAAGGAAACCAGTCCAAGAGCCGTTAAACATTCCTCATATGCCAATCCCTTCTTTGCAGGAATCATTCTTGTGAATCTTCTCTGAACCCTCTCCAATGCCATCACCTCCTTTCTTAAATACTGTACCCTGTACTTCAAGTAAAGCCTCACCAGTACCTTATAAAGCCTCAACATCACATCCCTGCTCTTGTATCCTATTCCTTGCGATATGCCTTCTTCACCACTGACTCAACCAGCAAGTGAATCCCATATTTCCAACATTAGAAACTAAGGGCCAATGGTGGAGATAAAATATGCAGATGCTGAAGATATCAGAATTAGAAAAGTGAGGAGATATGTGATGCTTTTAGGACAGGAGGAGGTAAGAGAGACAGGGAGGGCAACAAACAGCACCAAAACAATCATAGTCTGTGGTTAGGATGGATAGGGTGGCACAAAGTGCCAGTTCTGTTTTGTCTGACCCAAAGAGTATAATAGTCAGACTCCAACCAACATCATTCTCTTGGAATATGTGTGTCTGATTAATGTTAGCTCTTGCTGGGAATCTCTGCAGGTTTAAGCCAGCGAATTTCCATCGTGGTAGTGAAAAGTCTATGTTAAAATGTATTTTGTTCATGCTGTCAAATGGAGATGTAAGGCTCTGAGGCTCATCGCGATGTATTTACAGGAAGAAAAAGGACATGCTGAGAAGTTACTGTTACAGGTGAAAACAATGGAGCAGGAGCATCAGGTAGAGTGTGCTGAGATCCACCAAAACGTGAGCAGACAATGTAAGTACAGTCTTCAAAGCCAATAGTGATATCTGCCCCATTCCTCTTCCTGTTCACTTCAACACACAAAAGAAGCTAAGCCTCTTGGTTGAAATATACCACAAAATTTCCAAAACACAACTTCCCTTTTGTAAAACTATTTTGTCTCTAATTCATTGTCTTGTGATTTTCTCAATATGTGTCTGTGATCTTAATAATAGATACAGGCATTTTCTCAATGTAACTGTAACGGGCCCAGAGGACCCAGTAGCAATAGAAATTCACTAAGACACATGGTTACTTATACAAAAGTTGCTTTTAATTATCTTTAAATATGAAAAATAGAATCACACTTTAACTTATCACTATTGACTTAACTAACCTAACTTAAGTCCCTTCTAATTCTAAGCGCACATGTATGTAATGTGTGTATAAGTTCAGAAAATGATTCACAGTTCAATCTCACTTCTTACTCCTCCAAGTTAACTGGTATCAGGCAATTCTTATACTGTGCATAGAATTTAACATTTATGAATCTTCACCAGACTTTGGTGCTTGAAAGGTAAATGACTACCGCTCAGGAAAGTTCTTGTCGGCTTTCAAAGAGAGATTTGTTGATCATTCAACACAAACTGATTCCTTCCGATCAGCCACTTCAGTGTCTTGCCGAAGAAACCTGCCTCATCAGGGTTTTCTAGATGATAACCTCTTTCTTTCAGGTCACCACAGAGTTCCTTTTCTGTTTCCCTATTTCAAGTGAAACATTATATAGCCAGCCATCTCCTCTTGGGCTTTGATCAGGCTGAACTAAGAACTCACAATCCATCTTCAAAATGGGGTTTTACACAAGCTTCCCAGTTTGTCCTGTTCCAGTCCCAGATGCTGCTGCCGAACGATAGAACTGAATTCTCTCTCTCTCACACTCAGAGAAAAACCACATGACCCTCTTAGAACAGCCAACTGTGTTCAGACAGACTGCGGCCCTGGACCCAATCTTCTGAGTCCATTCATCTGTTCCTTTCCAAAACAATAATCCATTACTCCACAGCATGTCCAATTAACACCTACTTGTGAAGTCCTTATAGGAATTCTTCAAACTTTTCCAAAGGCATTCGAAGCCTGAACTGTCTGCCTTGAACCAAACTCTTGCATTTTTAATGAGATCTGTTTTTGTATCTGTATGTGACCTAACTAAAAGCCCACAACCTATCTTCCAAAAATATATCTCTACGCAATATAAAATATAGCATAACCCGTCACAGTAACCCTTAGGCTGTCTGATTCCTATCTCGTTCCTTTCTTAAATGTTCATCAATATTCAGCATGGTAAGCGTAGCGGTTGGCACAATGCTATTGCAGTGCATGACCAGGCTTCGAATCCCGCACCCTCTGTAAGATTCAAGATTCCTTTATTGTAATGTAGTGGTACAGAGCTTGTAATATTACACAAAGTTGCTATTAATGTTGCCTGGCACTCCTTACAGTAATGAGTTTGTACATTCTCCCTGTGACCTGGGTGGGTTTCCCCAGCTGATCCAGTTTTCTCCTACCTTCCAAAGCATATTGGTGTTTTTAGGTTAATTGAGTCTAATTGGGTTAAAATTTAATTTTTTTTCAAAAATTTGGAGAGTAAAATGGATAACTCCATAAGATAGAGGAGCAGAAGTAGGCCATTTGGCCCATTGAGTGCAATCCACCATTCCATCATAAGCTGATCCATTCTCCCATTCAGCCCCACTCCCCTGCTTTCTCCCCTTGATACCCTGACTATTCAGATCTCTGCCGTAAATCTGGCCTCCCTAACTGCCCTTGGTAGCAAATTCCAGAGGTTCACCACTCTCTGGTGAAAGAAATTCCTCCACATCTCAGTTTTAAATGGGTGCCCTTCAATCCTGAAGATGTGCCCTCTTGCCCTGAACTCCCCTACTTTTCCATATCTACTCTGTCCAGGCCTTTCAACATTCAAAATGCTTCAAATAAGGTCTCCCCTTATTCTTCTGAATTCCAAGGAGTACAGTCCAAGGCCCGTCAAATGTTCCTCAAATGCTAATCCCTTCATTCCAGGAATCGTTCATGAGAATCTTCTCTTAACTCTCAACAATGCCAGCACATCCAAAATAAGGATCCAAAATTTTTACCCCATACCCTCACCAGTGACTTATAAAGCGTCAATATCACATCCCTGCTCTTGTATCCTCTAGATATGAATGCCAACATTACATTCACCTTCTTCACCACTGACTCAACCTGGAGGTTAACCTTTAGAGTATCCTGCACGAGGATTTTTTAAATTTTCTCCCCATCCAAATAACAGTCTGTCATTTTATTCCTTCTACCGAAGTGCATCCGGTCCAGACGGAGTACCTGGCCAAGTATTAAAGACCTTATGCTGACCAATTTACCAATGTGTTCACGGAGATCTTCAACATCTCACTCTAGCAGGGCGTGATACCCACCTGTTTCAAACAAGTGTCAATCGTATCAGTGCGCAAGAGGAATGTGATAGCCTGCCTAAATAACTATTGACCAGTAGCACTTCCATCAATGGTGATGAAGACTTTTGAAAGGATGTGAAGCACATCAGCTCCTGTCTGTGTGGCGACATGGATCCTTAGCAACAGGTCTACCTCACTGGCTCTACATAAAATCCTGGAAAAAAATTGCCCGAGGGTTGTAGTTTAATTGGAGCATTCAGGCTCAGCATCATGGGGTCATTCGTGGTCTATGCTCTCCCCCCCATGAGTTATTGTACCCCTCCACCCATTCACATCATTAGCATCATGTGATTTCACCTCCATGTGATATGAGCATGCATATTTGTCCGTTACGTCAGAGGGAGGGGGGGAAGTGTGACGGTGGTGCCCAGAGGAGATTCATGCCCCCTCCTGCTGAGAGAGTTTTTGAACGTTAGTTTGTGCCACCCCCCCAACCCGTGGTTACCCTAATACCCCCCATTTTGACGTTCTGATGCCAGCTATGGAGTCATTTGGGGAAACAGGCTCATAGGCCGGAAAGGCCACTTACCATGCTGTTTGCTAAATTAAAATTAACAAAGTGTAGCCATGCGCTACTTGAAGTAAAGACACGCACACGAGTGTAGTCAGGTATAGCTCCGCTTTATTGGGGCTGAAAGCCCGACTTTTATATTGTTCATATTCCCGCCATCTGTCCGTTTGCAAACGTCACCACTTGCATAACAATAGTGGGTCACCCGCGCACGAGTACATTCCTACATGACAATGCCTTCTTCCCCACATGCTTGTCCCTCTCTGTTGGCTGTGCAGCAGGTCCAACGCCACGTTGGGGATGCTGGACCCTATACTGCCTTAGCCTCCCGACCGCCGGTTTTTGCTGGAGCCAGTGCCGCTGCACGGTCTGCTGGTCTCTGGTTTTGCTCGTCGCCTGGAGTGCTAGCCTGAATGCCGCAGTGGTGTGCTGCTACATGACACACCCCCACCCCCCACCAGAGCTGGTGGTATTGTCTTGGGTGCCCGCAGTAACGTCTCTGTGGGCTCTGGCAGTCTGTCTCTTCTGTATGGTGCTGGCATCTTAACTGGGTGAGCCAGGTCCAGGTGTGCTGGCTTTAACCTGTCCATAGTGAAGACCTCTATCTTGTCTTCAACCTCCAGTTCGATCATGGCACTGTTGTTGCGTATGATCTGGAATGGACCGTCGTACAGCCTCTGTAGAGTTGGGCAGTGTCGACCCCTGGGAATGAAAACATACTCACAGTCCTGCAGGTCTTTGAGTATGTTGGCCCTCACTTGTCCGCGCCTGGTCGGTGGAGTCGGGGCCAGGTAGCCGACTCATTTCTGTAGCTTGCAGAGGATGCTACTGTGTCATCTGGTTACTTGTCTGGAGATGGTGCGAATTCCCCGGGGACCACCAATGGGGTTCCATACACAAGCTCAGCGGAGGAGGTGTTGAGGTCCTCTTTGGGCACCATGAAGATTCCTAGCAGTGCCCATGGTAGCTCGTCTACTTAGTTGGGTCCTTGCAGTGTGGCCATGAGTGCGGACTTGAGGTGCCTATGGAAATGCCCCACCAGCCCATTTGATTGAGGGTGATAGGCTGTTGTGTGGTGTAGTTGAGCGCCCCACAGACTTGTGAGGTCAGATCATAAGCTAGAGGTGAACTGGGTCCCTCCATCCGATGTAATGTGGGAGGTTATGCCTGGCGCACAAAGTCATGGAGGTGTCTGCCATCGGGACTGTTACTGGCCACCTGGTGAAATGATTCACCATTGTGAACAGGTAGCGGAACCCCTGGGATACTGGTAGGGGTCCCACAGTGTCCACGTGGACAAGGTTAAACTTTCGCTCTGTGGGCTCGAAATACAGTAGTGTGACTCTGGTATGCCGCCGCACCATGGCTGTTTGGCACTGCATGCATGCATTCGCCCACCTGCTGACTTGTTTCTGGAGACCATTCCACACATATTTCCTGGCCACCAGTCTAACCATGGCCCCAATGAATGGATGAGCCAGCCCATGGATGGAATGGAAAACTTCTTGTCTCCAAGCCGCTGGAACAATAAGTCTGAGCTGTCTGGTGGCCACATCACACAGGATGGTGCTGTTACCTGTGATGACCGGGATGTCCTGTAGTTGCAGTCCCAAGATGGTTGTCCTGTACTGGGGCATCTCTGCGTCGTCTTGCTGCGCCTTCACCAGCGCCACAAAGTCCACTCCCTACAATAGCACATGGATGTTCTGTCTGGATAAGGCGTCCGCCACCACGTTCTCCTTGCCCGAGACATGATGCGCTCCTGTGGTATACTCAGATATATGATAGATGACACTGTTGGTGATCTGATCAGGGCAAAGGTTAAGGGTTTGTAGTCGGTGAAGGCTATGAATCTCCTGCCTTTGTGGAAGTACCGGAAGTGGCAGATGGCTAAGTACAGCACCAGTAGCTCTCTGTTGAAAGCACTGTACTTCAGTTCCAGAGACCACAGATGTTTGCTGAAGAAAGCCAGCAGTCGCCAGCTCCTTTCAATCTGCTGCGCCAGAATACCGCCAATCGCTGTGCCTGAGGCATCTATAACCATATAACCATATAACCACTTACAGCACAGAACAGACCAGTTCGGCCCTACTAGTCCATGCCGTAGCAAATCCCCACCCTCCTAGTCCCACTGACCAGCACCCGGTCCATACCCCTCTAGTCCCCTCCTATCCATGTAACGATCCAGTCTTTCCTTAAATGTAACCAATGATCCTGCCTCGACCACGTCTGTCGGAAGCTCATTCCACATCCCCACCACCCTCTGCGTAAAGAAATTTCCCCTCATGTTCCCCTTATAATTTTCTCCTTTCAATCTTAAACCATGCCCTCTAGTTTGAATCTCCCCCTTTCTTAATTGAAAAAGCCTATCCACATTTACTCTGTCTGTCCCTTTTAAAATCTTAAACACCTCTATCAAGTCTCCTCTCAATCTTCTACGCTCCAGAGAAAAAAGTCTGCACAAGTTTTCCCTGTAACTCAGACCCTGAAATCCTGTCAACATTCTCATGAACCTTCTCTGCACTCTCTCTATTTTGTTTATATCTTTCCTATAATTTGGTGACCAAAACTGTACACAGTACTCCAAATTTGGCCTCACCAATGCCTTGTACAATTTCATCATAACCTCCCTACTCTTGAATTCAATACTCCGATTTATGAAGGCAAACACTCCAAATGCCTTCTTCACCACACCATCTACCTGAGTATCAGCCTTGAGGGTACTATTTACCATAACTCCTAAATCCCTTTGTTGCTCTGCACTCCTCAATTGTCTACCATTCAATGTATATGACCTATTTAAATTTGCCTTTCCAAAATGTAGCACCTCACACTTACCTGTATTAAATTCCATCAGCCATTTCTCAATCCACACCTCCAGCCTTCCTAAATCACCTTTTAATCTACGGTAATCTACCTCACTGTCCACAACACCACCAATCTTTGTGTCATCCGCAAACTTGCTTATCCAATTCTCCACCCCTACATCCAGATCGTTAATATATATAACAAATAATAGTGGACCCAGGACCGAACCCTGAGGAACTCCACTAGTCACCGGCCTCCAATTGGACAAACAATTTTCTACCACTATTCTCTGACACTTCCCATCCAACCACTGCTGAATCCATTTCACTACCACTTTATTTATTCCTAATGCCTCCACCTTTTTTCCTAACCTCCTGTGGGGAACTTTGTCAAAAGCTTTACTAAAGTCCAAATAGACAACATCCACAGCTTTCCCTTCATCAACCTTTTTTGTAACCCCCTCGAATAACTCAATCAGGTTTGTCAAGCATGATCTACCCCTGACAAAACCATGCTGATTACTCCCTATCAATCCCTGTACCTCCAAAAATTTGTAAATAGCATCCCTCAGAACACTTTCCATCAACTTGCCCACCACAGACGTCAGACTTACAGGCCTATAATTCCCAGGTTTGCATTTGGACCCTTTCTTAAACAGAGGAACCACATGCGCCACCCTCCAATCCTTTGGCACCACCCCCGTGGCCAGTGACATCCTAAATATCTCTGTTAATGGCCCCACTAACACTCCACTAGCCTCCCTGAGTGTCCTAGGGAATATTTTGTTTGGTCCAGGAGATTTATCCACCTTTATCTTTTTTAACACAGCCATCACTACCTCCTCGGTTATCCTTATATGCTTCATGACCTCCCCACTATTTTTCTTTACTTCAACTGGTTCAACATTTTTTTTCCCTAATGAATACCGATGCAAAGAAATCATTCAAACTTTCCCCCATTTCCTCAGACTTCTCACTCAGCCTACCCTCACTATCTACAAGGGGTCCAATTTTATCTCTCACTAATCTTTTACTTTTAATGTACTTTTCGAAACCCTTTGGATTTATTTTTACTCTGTCAGCCAAAGCCTCTTCGTGCCTTTTTTTGGCCTTTCTAATTTCTTTCTTAAGATTCCTTCTACACTCCTTGTAGTCCTCCTTCAACTTCTCAGCTCCCTGCTCTTTATACCTCTTGTACACCTCCCTTTTTCTCCTAACCAAATTTCCAATATTCCTCGAAAACCAAGCCTCCCTATGACTTCCAGCCTTTCCTTTGATCTAGACTGGGACATAACTACTCTGTACCCACAAAATTTCTTTTTTTTCTACCATTAGGACCATTGGATCATCTGGCCTGGGGTGTCTCAAAAGACCAGTACCCACCAGGGCTTCCTTGTCCTTCTTGAAGGCTTCCGCCGACTCTTTGTCCCATGTTACATCCTTGGCCTTACCTGCCATCCAGGCGAACATGGGTCGCATGATCCCAGCAGCCGTGGGGATGAACCTGCGATAAAAGTTGACCATCCCAACAAACTCTTGCAGTCCTAGTCATGTTTGGCCTTGGAATCTTTTGAATGGCCTCCACTTTGCTGGGCAATGGTGTGGCCCCTTCCTTGGTTACCCTATAGCCCAGGAAGTCGATAGTCTCCAAGCCAAACTGGCATTTGGCTGGGTTGATCGTCAGTCCAAACTCATTCAACCAGGTGAAGAGGTTGCGGAGAGGTACACCAAGTGTTCTTGCCGGTCTTTGCTCTCCATGCGAATGTCATCCAGATAGACGAAGGTGCCATCCAAGTCTCAGCCCACCATGTCCATCAGCCGCTGGAAGGTTTGCGTGGCATTCTTCAGCCCGAATGGCATGTGCAAGAACTTGAACAGGCAGAATCGGATGATGAAGGTGGTCTTAGGGATGTCGTCAGGATGTACTTGGATCTGATGGTATCCCCGCACGAGATCCACTTTTGAGAAGACTTTTGCCCATGCAGGTTGGCTGCAAAGTCTTGTTCAGCACAGGGTAACGATGTGGCGTGGTGGCCTCATTGAGACGACGGTAGTCACTGCATGTTCTCCAACCCCCAGTGACCTTGGGCACCATGTGCAGGGAAGAAACTCATGGGCTATCTGATGCCGTACTATGCCAAGCTCTTCCAGCTTCTTGAACAACTCCTTTGCTAGTTGGAGCTTCTCTGGGGGGAGTCATCTTGCTTGTGCATGGAGCAGTGGGCCTTGGGTAAGGATGTAATGCCTCACGCCATGCCGGGGCATCTCTGTGGTGAACTGGGGGTAATCACTGCTGGGAACTCTGTGAGGATCTTGGTGTATTTGTCCATGGATCGTTGCACCAAGCCAAGGAGGGGAGCCGGGAGCCTGGCATCCTTGAGGGGGACAGTTTGGAAAGTCTCTGTGTGTGGACCAGTCTCCGACCTTTCAGGTCCACCAGCAGACTGTAGGTGCAGAGGAAGTCTGCCTCGAGGAGCGGCTGCTCCACTGCTGCCAATGTGAACACCCATGAAAAGAGGCTGTCACCCATCTGTAGCTGGACCTTGCGTGTGCAGCAGATCCTGACTGTGCTGCTGTTGGAAGCCCCAGTATGGGGCCCCCATCTGTTTCTGATGTCCTGCCCCAATGGGGGTAAGGTGCTGACCTCTGCCCCCATGTCCACAAGGAACTGCCATCTGGATTGACAGTCCCTCACATACAGGATGCTATCTTGTTGGCCAGCCATCATGGTCATCAGCGACAGCTGGCTTCGGCGTTTCCTTGAAACCTACATGGGGGGATCCGGAGCCCCATCGCTGGTGGTAAAAGCACCACTGGTGGTTGGGCTCACCTCTCTTGTGGGATTGCTGTTCTCTCAGTGGGTCAATCTGGTTCTGACCGCAGGGTTTGCCGATGAGTCCCACGAGGATGTCCGCTCATGCTACGACCTTCCAGGGGTCACGGAAGTCGGCATCCACCAGAAGCAGTTAATTGTCTTCAAGTAGTTGTTCTAAGAATGCCTGCTCAAACATTATGCAGGATTCATGCTTCCCAATGAGGGCTAGCATGTTGATCATGAGGACTGATGGGGGCCTGTCCCCCAGCCCATCCAAGTGGAGAAGATGTGCACCTCTCTCACGCCTTGAGAGTGTGAAGGTTTCGATGAGAAAGGCCTTGAAAGTAGTGTAGACACCTTCCAACAAGAGCTGCTGGATGAAATTGGCTACCCAGCTTGCCGTGTCCTGGTTCATGGCGCTCACCACATGGTGTTACGGGATGGACTCTGCTGTGATCTGGCATATGTAAAACTGTGCCTCAGCCTGATGAAACCACATACATAGCCAATTTGTCCAGAAGGTTGGCAGCTTCAGGGACACTGTGTGGACTGCTGGTTCTCTCATCATTGCGGTTTTGATGCCGTCTAAATCGTGAGGCCACAATTGTTGCCACATGCCACTCGTGTGCGCATGCACACGCATGCACACCCACACACACACACACACGAGTGTAATCAGGTAGAGCTCTGCTTTATTTGGCTGAAAGCCCGACTTTCATATTATTCGTGTTCCCGTCGTTTGCCCCTGCTTGCTAACGTCACCGCTTGCATAACAATAGCTGGTCTCCCACGCACGGATACATTCTTACATGACAATGCCATCTTCCCCGCACACTTGCCCCTCTCTAGTTGGCTGTGCAGCGGGTCCAGCACCATGTTGGGAATGCTGACCCTATGATGCCTTCGCCTCCTGACTGCCAGTTCACGCTAGGGCCAGTGCTGCTGCGCGGTCTGCTGGCCCCTGGTTGTGCTCGCTGCTGGGAGCGCTGGCCCTAATGCCGCCGCGATGTGTCGCTACAAAAGAACCTTTTGCTGGAGTGGAAATGTAAATACTAGAAAGCATAGCTGTTGGTTTGCTGCACTTCGAAAGGCTGCAGAGACTGAATATATATATGAGGGAAGTGGGTAGATTCCTGGACAAGTACAACAAGGCTATTCAGACAGATTGGGAACATGCTGCTGAGAGGTTCAACCATGTAGCAGGCTTGAAAGGTCAACTGGACAATTTCTGCTCTTATTTACTGTGTTTCTTTCGAACATCGAACAGAACATGACGACACAGTACTTCATCTTATGATGTGCCAATCTATATGTTGATTTATAGGACTGTTACAATCCCTGATGTTTCAATATTGGTTAGATTGATCCTCTCCCAAACCTAGTCAAAAAACAAAACCTTGACCTCAACCCTACATTCCTCTATTTTTTTTATCAACCATGTGCCTGGCTCATAGTCTTTTAAATGTCATTATTGTATCAGCCTCCTCCGCCAACCCCGGAAATGCATTGCAGGCTCCCACTACTCTGTATAAAAAACCTAACTGATGTCTCCCCGAAACTTTCCTCCCCTCACCTCTGGTGTGTTGGTGCTTGCTAGTCTTTCCCCAGAAAAAGGCTGCTGGCTGTCCATCCTGTCTATGCCTCTTATAATCTTGTAGACCTCTATTAAGTCTCCTCTCATCCTGTGAAAAGCCCCAGCTCTACTCATCTTGCCTCATAAGACGATCTCCATTCCAGGCAATATCCTGGTGAATCTTCTCTGCACCCTCTCCATAGCTTCCACATCCTTCCTGACATGAGGTGACCAAAACTGAACACAATGTTCCAAGTTTGGCTTTACCAGAGTATGAGAGTGCTGCAACATTACCTCACAGATCTTGATCTCAATCCCCCGAGAAATGAAGGCCAGCATACCTGAAGCTTTCTTAAATATCCTGTCAATCAACCTGCACAGAAACCTTGAGAAATCGATGGATTTTCACCTCAAGGTCCCTCTGTTCTCCCACACTGTTAAAAATCCTGCCATTAACCATGTACTCTGCCTTCACGTTTAACTGTAAAGCTTGATGCTGTGATTTACTTTTGCTTCATTAATTTGTAACTATTATTACCAGTTGAATTAAAAGAGGCTGAACTCAACAAGATTATTGACAAAAAGGAAACCGAGATTCAGCGACTAAATAAGCACATAAGTTCTCAAGAGAAAGAAAAGCAAAGTGAGATCATCAAACTGCAAATGGAGGTAGGTGCAGAGTTTTTAATTGCATGTGAAATGAAGCGTCTGCTCAGCTCAGACCGGTCGACCAAGAGCAGAATTAGGCCATTCAACCCATTGAGTCTGCAGCACCATTTTCCTCAAAACTCCTTTTCCCTGCTCTCTCCCCATAACCTTTCACATCCTTACTGATCAAGCTTAAATCCAGTGGGTAGGGTGGGTTGAGGTGGGATGCAGGGAGTTCTTTCCAAATAATTAATTGCAAAACATAATAGTGCCTGAGAAGTTAAAAACAGGCAGAAGTAGGCCATTTGGCCCATCGAGTTTTCTCATCATTCCATTCTCCCACTCAGCCCCACTTTATCTCCATAACCCTGGATAAACTGACTATTCTGTTACCTATCTGCCTTAGATACGCCCTTCAACTTGGCTTCCACAGCTGCCCATGGTAGTGAATTCCAAAGGTTCTCCACTGTCTAGCAAAAGAAATTCCTCTGCATCTCTGTGCCCTTCAATACCTCTTGTCCTAGTTCCCCTTACCATGGGAAGCAACTTTGCCACACCTACTCTATCCAGGCTTTTCAACATTTGAAATGTTTCGACAAAGTATCCTTTCATTCTTTTGAACTCCAAGGAGTCCAGTCCAAGAGTTGTTAAATGTTCCTCATGTGCTAATCCCTTCATTCCTGGAATTGTCCTTGTGAATCTTCTCTGAACCCTCTCCAATGCCAGCACATTCTTTCTTAAATAAGGAGCCCAAAACTTTCCCTGTATCCAAGTGAGGCCTCACCAGGGCCTTATAAAGTCTCAACATCCCGTCCCTGCTCCTGTATCCTATCCCTCTAGATATTATGTCAACATTGCATTTGCTTTCTTCACCACCAACTCATCCTGGGGGTCAACCTTTAGGGTTCCCTGTACGAGGATCCCAAGTCCCTTTGCAGCTTCATATTTTGAATTTTCTCCACATCTAAATAATAGTTGGCCCTTGTATTCCTTTTACCAAAGTGCGTGACTGTACACTTCCCAGCATTGTATTTCATTTTCCACTTCTTTGCCCATTCTCTAAATCTATCAGTGAGAGGACAGGATGACTTCGTCTTTGTACAATGTGTTCAGGATTGCTTTTTACAGCAGTATGTTGAGGTGCCTACCAGAGGGGAGGCAGTGTTAGATCTATTGTTAGGGAACGGAATAGGGCAGATGACGGAAGTGTGCGTTGGTGAGAACTTTGGATCCAGTGATCATGGGTCCATTAGCTTCAACTTAAATATGGAAAGGGATAGGTCAGGTCCAAGGTTGAAGGTCTTTGAGTGGGGGAAGGCCAGATTTGAAGAAGGCTGATCTTTTTTCTGGAAGAGATGTGGAGGAGATTTGGAGGGTATTTAAAGAGGAGATATTGAGAGAACAGGATCTTTACGTGCCAGTCAGATCGAAAGGCAAGGCCAAAAGCTTAAGGGAACCGTGGTTTTCTGGAAAAATAAGGAAGTTGGTTTGGGATAAGAAGGGGGTACTTACTAAATTTAAAAAGCAAAAAAAGAATAAGATGTATGATTATTACATAGATTGTGTAGTGGGAGCCCCACACGTACAACAGAATCGTGCACAGCCATAACAGTTTAGCAAGCGCATTACCAGAGCACGTAGCCTCCAACGACGTCTCAGTCCTCCAGCTGCAGATCAGGCATCAGCAATTAGGAAAATCGCATGAATAAGAGTCTGCGCTTTTTATGGCACCCGACTCCCGAGGCTGGAAAGTGACGTCACTACCACATCCCAGAGGGCTCGGCGTGAAACGTGCAGATGGAACTATAAAAGCTGTGGTTAAGCACAATAAAGGGAATGATTCCTGACTCTACTGTCTCCAGTGTCATTTATTGCCACTTGCGCAAGGTAGTGTCGTCAGATAGGCCACTACATATTTTGGTGACCTCGACGGGCTTCACCCTCACTGAGTCCCACCTCACTGACATGGACAAGTAACTGACGACTTCAAAGGTGGAGGTTGACGCAGCCTCGCTGGCAGCAGCACCGGTGGTGGTTAATGCAGTAGCAGTCCGCCTGCCTCCATTCTGGTTGGATCAGCCACGTAGCTGTCTGCAGTTGGCTGTAGTGCAATTTGTGCTTCGGAACATTACATCTGAGGACACAAGATATTGGCACGTTGTGAGTGCATTAGATACTACAACTACAGCAAGGGTGAGTTCATTTATCAACAACCTGCCAGTGGACCAGAAGTACACGAGATTCCGGGACTTTCTGTTGAAAACATTTGAGCTCTCTCGTCATGAACGGGCTATAAGAATTTTGAATACGCAAGAACTGGGGAACCGTAGTCCATCCCAGTTAATGCAAGAACTGGTAAAACTAGCCGCAGGCCATACAGATTGCTTTCTTTTCGAGACACTGTTTTTATCGAAATTACCAGTGCATGTGGCGGCGGGTGTGGCGCACATGAATTTTGCAGAACTGCATTTGCTGGCAAGAGAGGCCGACCGACTTTATGGCCTTCCACAGGCTAACAGATTGCAGGTGCAGCCCATCTGTGTGGCAGAATTGTCCAACCCCCCTGAAATGCCAAGACCACCGGCATGTGCGGCAGTACAACGATCAAGGAAACAAGAGTTCTGTATATTGTTTTTATCATCACCAGTAGGATCGCTCTGCCTATAGATGAAAGAGTCCTTGCACTTAGCCAGGTTCACCACCACATCCGGGAAACAGACCTGCCAACCGCCGTTAGTGGCTTCGGCGGTTGGCACAGAACAAGGTCTACTTTATTTACATATGTGATTTCGGGGGTGGATTACTTGATAGATATGGGAGCTGAGTTCAGTATTGTTCCTCCGACACAGTTTGAGTTGGCACATACTCCACCACTTTCAGTAGTTAATGGTACCATGATTCCTACTTTCGGAATGAGGAAGGTCACGATATATATGGGTTCAGCAATATTCTACTGGAAATGCATGGTGGCCTCAGTAGGTTTTCCTGTTAGGCGCGGATTTTTTGAGAGAGTATGGTCTCCTGGTGGATATACATAAATGCCGTCTGATAAACACGGCTAACTTCCAAAGTTTTCCCCTTAAGAGAATGCGTCGTTCTTTCCAACCATTAAGAGTTCAGGCGATTCAGCAAGGATGCATATGCCTCGATACTTAAAGAGTTCCCGGGACTCTTGACGACTAATGTTCAGGATCATAAGCCGTGGCATGGTGTATATTATTGATACAACTGGTCCACCTGTTTATGGTCAGGCTTGTAGGCTTCCAAAAGACCATTTCAATTGCAAGACCAGAGTTCACAGTAATGGAGGAATTAGGGGTGGGATGCAGGTCCAAAAGTTGGCTTCACCCCTTCACATGGTGCCTAAAAACTGCGGTGGTTGGCGGCCATGTGGGGACTACAGGCGGTTGAATGATATAACCGTCCCCGACCACTATCCAATCCCTCATATTCAAGATTTCTCAGCCCTGTTGGCTAATGCTACTTTATTTTCCAAAGTAGATTTAGTGAAGGGACACTATCAGATTCCAGTTCACCCTGTGGATGTTGCAAAGACTGCTATTATAACCCCCTTTAGTCTCTTTGAATTTATCAGAATGCTGTTTGGTCTGAAGAACGCAGCCCAGACGTTTTAAAGATTGATGGACGTTGTCACTAGGGACCTAGAAGGAACCTTCGTATATTTGGATGACATCCTCATAGCGAGCCCGGATGAGGAATCACATAAACGACACCTCCATCTCCTGTTCGCTAGATTACAGTCAACCCCACTAAATGCCAATTCGATACAGCTGTAATTGATTTTCTCGGCCACAGGATTTCTCGTACTGGAACTATACCATTGCCGGACAAAGTGATTGTCACAAGCAAGTTTCCCCGGCCTCTTACTAGGAAGGATTTGCAATGATTTATAGGAAAGGTTACCTTTTACCATTGTGTCATTACAGGAGCGGCAGCCAGGATGCGCCCACTGTTTGACCTATTAAATAGAAAAAAATCAAATATATTCCATTGGGATGAGGAGGCGGACATGGCTTTCATAAAAACTAAGTATTCTTTAGCATCTGCGGCAAGTCTTGCCCACCCAGATCATGAAGCGCCCCTTTCGCTAACTACAGACACATCCGAGCATGCAATTGATGGAGTGTTGCAACAACACGTAAAAGGAGAATGGGTGCCACTTGTGTTTTATAGCAGACATCTTCGACCTACAGAGATGAGACATAGCACATTCGACCGAGAATTGCTGTCATTGTATTTGGCGGTGCGACATGTCAGATACATGCTGGAGGGTCGAGTGTTTATGGACTTTACTGATCGTAAACCTCTCATGCAGGCCATGAGTATGATATCTGACCCATGGTCCGCGAGGCAGCAACGTCAATTGTCTTTCATCTCTGAGTTCTTGACTGACATTTGGTACGTGGCTGGTTTTTCCAATCCGGTGGCAGATGCCCTATCGAGACCAACTGTCTCTGCAGTCCAGGGTGGAATCGACATGGCACAGTTGGCGGAAGACCAGCAGTGGGATGAGGAGGTACAAGCCTACAAAACCATTGTTACAAGTCTCCAGGTTGAGGAAATCACTACTGAGCCAAGCGGTCTCACACTCCTTTGCGAAATTTCCACAGGACACCCTAGACCCTTCTACCAGTTAGCTGGCGCAGGAAGATCTTCGATGATATACATAATCTTTCGCATCCTTCCATTAGATCTTCCGTTAAACTAGTGTCAAATCATTATTTGTGACACGGTCTAAGGAGACATGTCACCCTGTAGGCCAAGACTTGCCTTCAGTGCCAAAAAGCTAAAATTCACAGACACAGATGTACCGCCTGAAAGATTCTCCGCGGTGGATGCAAAATTTCAGCACGTCCACGTGGATGTAGTTGGACCATTGCTGGTCTGTCAAGGGATGAGATATTTATTTACTGTTATTGACCAATTTAGTTGATGGCCGGAGGCAATCCCTATGCAAGGAGCAGACACGGAGACATGTGCATGGACCTTTATTTTCAATTGGGTTGCACGATTTGGTGTTTCTAGTCACATCACTTCAGATAAAGGTACGCAGTTTACTTCCCATCTGTGGACACAGATTTCAAATTTCTGTGGAAGTAAATTACACCACACAAACGCCTATCATCCTCAGTCAAATGGACTTGTGGAACGGTTCCATAGGCATTTAAAATCAGCACTTAAGGCAAGGCTGCAGGGGCCAAACTGGATGGACGAATTACCGTGGGTGTTATTGGGAATACGTACGGCACCAAAGGAAGGATTGCCAGTTTCGTCTGCTGAGATGATCTATGGAACTCCACTATCCATTCCAGGTGACATACATTTCGATGGTGACATCAATCAAACAGCTGACTTGGATATTTTATGTCTTGTGAGAGATAGCAATTGGGCGAAACAACCTGTCTTGGGTAAACTTATACCTCTCATTTTGTTCATTTTAGATTGGTCACAGTGTTTGAGCTACCGAAAGAAAATAGAAACATACACCGAGAGCAGTTCAGATTATACAAATGTTTATTACAAATTCAAAAGCTGATTTCACACTACAATATGCAAGCCCTTCCCAACTATACTTATCAACGCTTGGACTGGTCCCAACTGCCGAAGCGAGGCAAGAACTGCACACTTGTAGTAGGTTGTCAGGGTGCCGGTAGCAGCTTCTCCACCTCCCCTGACCGGGACATTGGCTGGACTCCAGAAGTTCTTCTTCTTCTTGCTGAGAGATGATGCCACCTCTCGGAGAGTCTCTCTCTTCAGCAGTGGGACCATGGCTTATATTACCCAAAAACTGCTTACCCAAGCACCTATTCCCAGCACAGCAAGAAAGATAAGCAAGCAAGCTAGCATGCTAGGCTTCTAACAAATAAAATAATTTTCAGCTTATCACTTTGAATACAATGGTTTATTTTGCATCAAGGCTAGGCCTCTGACAGTCTGTGACCAAAACAACCAGGAAGATTAAATGTTCTTGGTACACAGATGTCCTTTCGTCAGATAACAGCATCTCTGGCCCCTTGGTGGAATTTAGCTTATGTCTGCTGATTCTAAAACACAGGCAGGTTCTCAGCCTTGCAGAACCCAGACCTGCAAGTTTAAAAAAACAGGTTAGAATCTTCCATTACACAACCCTATCTCGGGAGCCCCAAACATCAGGTGCCGCACGACCTATTGACTGCAGAATTCGTGATGGTTTGAAAAGGTCAGAAATGCTCAGCATTTCAATGCCCATGTGAGGGGCCCCTTTCGTGTAATCAGGCGAGAAGGTGTAGAATTTACATTGGACATAGGGGGCAAAGAGTGTATGTTCACAATTGAACGACTGAAACTTGCACACACTGACCTTTCAAGACCAGTCACGTCACCTCTGAAATGTCCGGGAGGACGCCCCAGACTTAACTACCAGCAGGGACCTGCATCTGGCAGCCACGATTCTGGGGAGGGGGTGATGTAGCGGGAGCCCCACGCATACAACAGAATCATGCACAGCCATAACAGTTAAGCAAGCACATTACCAGAGCCCATAGCCTCCAACGACGTCCCAGTCCTCCAGCTACAAGCCAGGCACCAGCAATTAGGAAAAGTGCGAGAATAAGAGGCCGTGCTTTTTATGGCACCCGATATCCGAGGCTGGAAAGTAACGTCACTACCGCATCCCAGGAGGCTCAGTGTGAAACGTGCAGAGGGAACTATAAAAGCTGTGGTTAAGCACAATAAAGGGACTGATTCCTGACTACTGTCTCCAGTCTCATTTATTGCCACTTGCATAAGGTAGTGTCGTCAGATAGGTCACTACAATTTCAGAAAAAACCTGAAGAAGGAAGCTAGAAAGGCCAAAAGAAGGTATGAGGTGTCAATAGCTGATAAGGTAAAAGTAAATCCTAAGGGTTTTTACAGATATGTGAATACTAAAAGGAGGGTTAAGGATAGAATAGGACCGCTGGAAAATGGGAGCGGTGAACTGTGCGAGGAACTGTATCAGATGGGAGAGATATTAAACTATTTTTTCTCATCTGTGTTCATGAAGGAAAAGGACATTGGACTATGTGAGATAAGTGAGGCAAATGACTTAGTTATGGAAAAGAGGGATTAGTAAAGAGAGGGTTTTGGAGCTTCTAGGGTCAGTAAAAGTGGATAAGTCTCCTGGTCCTGATGGGATTTTCCCCAGGACATTAAGGGAGGTCAGGGAGCAAATAGTGGAGGCACTGTCAGTGATTTTTCAACGATCACTGGAGGAGGGTGTGGTGCCGTGGATTGGAGGGTTGCTAATGTAGTTCCTTTGTTTAAAAAAGGCACAAGGTGTCGGCCAAGTAATTATAGGCCTGTAAGCTTGACTTCAGAGGTAGGGAAAGTTATGGAGGGTATTCTTAGAAATGGTGTGTTTAAATATCTAGATAAGCAAGGATTGATCAGGAGCACCCAGCATGGGCTTGTGAAGGGGAAGTCATGTTTGATGAACCTTGTTGAGTTTTTCGAAGAACTGACAAGAAAGGTGGATGAAGGTAGGGCAGTTGATGTAGTCTATCTGGATTTTAGCAAAGCTTTTGATAAGGTTCCACATGAAAGGTTAGTAAGGAAGGTTCAGTCACTAGGGATTAATATAGAAATAGTAAGATGGGTTCAGAAATGGCTGGAGGAGAGACAGCAGAGGGTCATGGTGGACAACTGTGTCAAGATGGAATGACATGCCTCAAGGATCGGTGCTAGGTCCCCTGTTATTCATAATTTATATTAATGATTTGGATGATGGGGTGGTTAATTGGGTAAGTAAATATGCAGACAGTATGAAAATGGGGGGAGTGGTGGATAGTGAGGAAGGTTTCCAGGGATCACAGAGGGATTTGGTTTGTCTAGAAGATTTGGGCTGAAAGATGGTAGATGGAATTTAATGTAGAGAAATGTGAGGTGCTTCATTTAGGTAAAAATAATCAAATTAGGACATATGTAGCAAAGGGGAGGACATTGGGGAATGTACAAGAACAAAGAGATCTTGGAGTTATGGTGCAGCGTTCCTTGAAGTTGGATTCCCATGTTGACAGGGTTAAAGAAGGCATTTGGTATATTAGCCTTCATAAATCGTAGCATAGAGTATAGGAGCTGGGAAGTGATGTTGCGACAATTTAAGGCATTGGTGAGGGCAGGTTTGGAGTATTGTGTTCAGTTCTGGTCTCCAAATTACAGGAAGGATATAGAATAGGTGGAGAGGGTGCAGAGAAGATTTACCAGGATGTTGCCTAACTTAAAATACCTAGAGAACAGAGAAAGATTGAAGAGGTTAGGACTTTATTCATTGGAACGTAGGCGGTTGAGAGGGGATTTGATAGAGGTGTTTAAAATTATGAAGGGAATAGATAGACTAGATGCAAGTAGACTCTTCCCCCTGAGAGCAGGGGAGATTGAAACAAAAGGACACAAGTTGAGGGTAAGGGGGCAAAATTTTAGGAGAAACATTAGAGGATGTTTCTTCACTCAGAGAGTGGTGGCTGAATGGAATAATCTTCCAGAGGAAATAGTTGAGGCAGAGTCAATTCTTTCATTTAAGAGGAGGCTGGAAATATACATGGATAGGAGGGGGTTGGAGGGTTATGGGCGGAGAGTGGGAGGGGGGAGCTAGCGGAGTTGTTTCAGTGAACCGGCGTGGACTTGTAGGGCCGAGATGGCCTGTTTCTATGCCATAAATGGTTATATGGTTCTAAGCCTCTCTGCAGTCTCTCTGTTTCCTCCTCACTACCTGCCCCTCCACCTTTCTTTGTATTATCTGCAAACTTAACCTCAAAGCAATTTATCTACAAGCCATTTATAACAGCCCTTCAACAGTCACAGTTCAGGAATACAGCATTTATCTTTCCTTGGAGCAGGGCTCCATAGCATCAGTCCTAATCTCAACACCTCTACTCTGAATTATCATACTGTTTTTCTGACATCCATTCCCAAATGATCTGAAATTTCTTCAACAAAATATCAGAAAGGCTATAGAACACTACAGCACAGAAACAGGCCCTTCAGCTCATCTCCATGCCGTACTATTTATTCCACCTTAGCTCATCAACCTGCACTCAGACCATAGCCCTCCATACCTCTCCAAACCATGTACCTATCCAATCTTCTCTTAAATGTCAAACTCAAACCTGCATCCACCACCTTTACTGGCAGCTCATTCCACATTCTCACCACCCTCTGAGTGAAGAAGTTCCTCCTAATGTCCCCCATAAATATATCACCTTTAGCTCCTTCAAGTACAGGTGTTTCCCCCTGCAGTAGGCCAGTGGTGTACCATCACATTCACCCCCTTCTTTAAAATTGTCCCAGGGGGGCGGTGGGGGGCAGTAACAAGGAATCATACCTACTATACACATATAATATTTACAGGTTGAGATGGTCCGGCTGCCGGGGTCTCTGTGACCGTCGTAGGACTGGCTCCTGGTCACTGGAAGGGAAGTGGGGGTGCTGGGGGCAGGTGTCTGTGTGAATGGTGTGGTGCCGCGCGAAGGGGGTTCCGGGGTCGACGTATGAGGGTTGTATTGGATGGGTGGGGAGGCAGGTTCCTTTCCCAGGGCTAAAGCAGGCTCCTGGTGGTCAAGAAGGTCCTGCATGCCCCATAGCTGCCTGGGGATGGGGATGTATGCCCAGTCAGCATCGTCCTGGACTGGAGTGTGGCGTGGTGTGGTGGGTGCTCCTGCTGGTGCCAAGTCCCTGGTTGAGACGGTGTCCTCCCTGCCACTGCCGAACCTAACGTAGGCGTAGTTGTGGTTTGCAGGTGGGAGGAAGACCTGCTCGACCAGGGCTTTGGCCTTGTATGTCTGTATGTGGTTACGCAGGAGCACCAGTCCCGGGGATGTGAGCCATGCTGGGAGTGACATTCCAGTAGCTGACTTTCTGGGGAATGAGAACAGACGCTCGTGAGGGGTCTTGTTGGTAGCCGTGCACAGCAGCGACCGAAAGGCATGGAGCACCTCAGGCAGGGCGTCCTGCCAGTACTCAACTGCCCACCCTTTCGACCTGAGAGCCAGGAGGACTGCCTTCCAGACCACCCTGTTTTCACGTTCCACTTGCCCATTGCCTCTCGGGTTATAGCTCATCGTGCAACTGGTTGCGATGCCTCTCGACATCAGATACTAGCGCAGCTCGTCTCTCATGAAACTAGCCCCTGGTCGTTGTGGATGATCCTATCTAAGGAAGGATGTTCTTGCAATGGAGAGAGTGCAGAGGCGATTCACCAGGCTGATACCTGGAATGGCAGGAATGACTTATGAGGAAAGATTGCGCAAATTGGGATTGTACTCGCTGGAGTTTAGAAGATTGAGAGGGGATCTCATAGAGACCTATAAAATTCTGGCAGGACTGGACAGAATGGATGCAGATGGGATGTTTCCAAGGATGGGAAAATCCAGAACCCGGGGCCATGGTTTGAGGATAATAGGCAAACCATTTAGGACCGAGATGAGGAGGAATTTCTATACCCAGAGGTTGGTGAATCTGTGGAATTCATTGCCACAGAGGGCAGTAGAGGCAGGTTCATTAAATATGTTTAAGAGGGAATTAGATCTATTTCTTCAGTATAAGGGTATTAAAGGTTACGGAGAGAAGGCGGGGACGGGGTACTGAACTTTAAGATCAGCCATGATCTCGTTGAATGGCGGAGCAGGCTCGAAGGGTCGAATGGCCTACTCCTGCTCCTATCTTCTATGTTTCTATGAAGGCGGGGTAGCCAAACATGGTGAAGATCTGCTCCAGGGCCCTGATGACGGTGGCCGTGGAGGTGTCCGGGCAAGGGACAAAAGGGAAGCTTGAGTATTCGTCCACTACCGTGAGGAAGTAGATGTTTCGGCACGTGGAAGGCAGGGGCCCTTTGAAGTCTACGCCGAGATGCTCAAAAGGCTGAGTAGCCTTTTTGACATGGGCCTGGGGTGGACGGAAGAAACAGGGTTTACACTCCGCGCAGACCCGACAGGAACATAGGAACATAGAAAGTAGGAACAGGAGTAGGCCAAAAATGGCCCATCGAGCCTGCTCTGCCATTCAATACGATCATGGCTGACGGTCATGTCCCTGACGTCCCTGATGGTGTACTGCAGGTTCCTGGACTTAATGAAGTGGTACAACCTGGTCACACCCGGATGGCAGAGGGACTCATGCAATGCCTGCAGCCTGTTGTCATGCATTGACGCGCAGGTGCGAGAGAGGGCATCGGGGGAGTCGTTAAACTTCCCGGGGCGGTACTGGATGTCGTAGCTGTAGGTTGCCAGCTAGACTCTCCAGTGCAGGATCTTGTTGTTCTTGATCTTGCTCTTGTGGGTAGTGTTAAACATGAGTGCCACGGCCCGCTGGTCCGTGAGGAGGGTGAATCTTCTGCTGGCCAGGTAGTGGTGCTAGTGGCTGACCGCTTCCACAATCACCTGGGGCTCCTTTTCAATGGTGGAATGCCCTAGCTCAGAGGCGTGGAGGGGCCTGGAGAAGAAAGTGACGGGGAACACCTCTTGGTTGAGGGTAGCAGCAAGAGCTACCTCAGAGGCATCACTCTCCACCTGGAAGGGGAAGTTCTCATCCATAGCCTGCATCGTGGTGCCGCAATGTCTTGCTTGATGCAGATGAAGGCTGTCTGTGCCTCAGGTGGGAGGGGAAAAGTTGTAGCTTGGCCCAGTGGGCAGATCTTATCCGAGAAGCAAGGGTCCCACTGCAAGTAATAAGAGAAAAGGCCAAGGCACGTGTAGAGGGCCTTTAGCGTGG
Source organism: Narcine bancroftii (assembly GCF_036971445.1). NCBI lineage: Eukaryota > Metazoa > Chordata > Chondrichthyes > Torpediniformes > Narcinidae > Narcine > Narcine bancroftii. The sequence continues at coordinate 163,254,998 of NC_091469.1, forward strand.
GGTGGGGGGAAGAGGTAACTAACTCCATTAACGGGTGCATCCTTTCTGGATCTGGGCCACTGACTCCATGGGCCACGACGTACCCCAGGATGGCGAGGCAGATGGTGCTAAACACACACTTCTCCTTGTTGTAAGTGAGGTTCAGCTCCTCGGCTGTCTGGAGGAATTTCTCCAGGTTAGCATTCGTGGTCCTGCTTGTCAAGGCCGCAGATAGTGACATTATTCAGTTACAGGAACGTCATCTTCTGCTTGTGCCGGTCTACTATGCGATCCATCTCGAGCTGGAAAACAGAGACCCCGTTCGTAACCCCAAAGGGAACTCGGTGGAACTGGTACAGGCGCCCGTCCGCCTCAAAGGCAGTGTAGGGCTTGTCCTTCAAGTGGATGGGGATTTGGTGATACGCCGACTTCAGGTAAATCGTGGAGAAAACCTGGTAGCAGGCTATCGTGTTGACCATTCGACGATCCTCGGCAGGGGGTAGGCATCCAGCTAGGTGTACCGGTTAATGGGCTGGCTGTAATCCACGACCATCCTCGGCTTACTTCCCCCTTTGACCACCAGGACTTGGGCTCTCCAAAGGCTGTTACTGGGCTTTATGACACCTTCCGCCAGGAGTCGCCACACCTCCACCTTGATGAAGTCTCTGTCTGCGGTGTAATAGCGCTTACTTCTGGTGGCGATCGGCTTGCAGCCTAGCACAAGATGTGGGAAAAGTGCCGGTAGGGTGATGCGCAGTGTGGAGAGGCCGCAGGTTGGCCGGGGCTGGTAGGTTGGCATGGTGTGTAACATGAGTAGAGGTTGGGGCCCCCCAAAGGCAAGGGTGACACTCTGCAGTTGGCACTGGAAATCTAGGCCCAGGATGACTGGGGCGCAGAGTTTGGGCATGACCAGGAGCATGAACCCTGTGGGAGTCTCCCCTCCCACAGTTATATTGGCCGAGCAGCACCCAAGGGTACCAACAGTCTTATCCTTGGTGGCGAGAGTGATCGAGCAGGTGGTGGGGTGGACTTATAATCTCAGGGAGTGGGCCACGCTCAGGTGAATGAAGCTCTCGGTGCTGCACTTTGTTACCTGCCTGTTGACTTGTACGTCCATCATAGAGCGCCCAAGGTCGTGAGAGATGTCTCTGGTCAGCATGTTGGCGGCCAGGACCATCTCGGAGTCAGAGTCATCACTCTCTGGTTGTGTGCAGCGATTTATGGCGTCCGGAGGCATGGGGAGCGTCGGTAGGGCGGCCTGGTCATTGCCTGTGTTGACCATATCGACATCATTCGTGGGTGTGGCGTGCGGTAGCCAATGGCATCTGGAGGTGTGGGGAGTGTCGGTAGGGTGGCCTGGTCACTACCCGTGTTGACCACGTCATTTTCATCATCATCGGTGGCCCTCCGTGTCGGCCGCTGCCTGGTCCACGATGGTGGCAGCATGTGGGAGCGTGCTGCATGACTGGCTTCCTTCCCCAGACGTATTCTTTGCGCCAGAGGAAGTGACGTCATTGCGGCTGGTGGCAGTGACATCACACTGTGAGCTGGAAGTGACGTCGCTGTAGTTCTTGGCGAGCGGCGAGGGCGGGGGCTAGTCCAGGTGCTCGGGGCACATGCTGCGACAGTCGCTGGCGGGGCTGGACGTTGCACCGTCAAAGTCGTAGCGGGGAGAATGGCGTTGCCTGGCACGCACATGTGGAGGGGTCCATGGGGGAGGGGGGATCATAGAGGGCCGCTGAGCTGCCGGCTGGTTTTGACAGGCACACTTTAGCGAAGTGGCCTTTCTTGCCACGTCGGGAACAATACTAGTTCCTAGCCGGGCAGTTTTGGCACGATCGTCGGTCTGACCCACACCAGGACCCAAAGTACTTACAGAGGCAATGGGCGCCTGCCGCAGCAACATTGTCCTCCCTAGCTCGGTCTGGGGCTGCAGCTGCAGTGTGAGAGGGCCATGAGGGAGCCTGGGGAACCTGGAATTGAAGGCTTCGATGTACAGGGCTGTCGCTTCCAGGGTTTGGAGCACCTCCACTGTCTTGGTTAGGGTGTAGATATTGTCTTCCAGCAGCTTCTGCCGGATGGCCCTTGAGTGTAACCCTCAGACAAAGGCATCCTGGATCAGCCTCTCGACATCCTCTGCACCTACCCCGGGTTCAACCAGTCACAGTCGGGCCAACTCTCGCAGGTGTTCCAGGTAAGATTCCCTGGGTTGCTGGGCTTGGGCATGGGGGACTTGTACAAGTTCTTGAGAGTGTCCATTGCGCTCTTGTGGAGCCTCTTCTGGCTGACGTGGAGCAGCCTTTGGTTGCCTGGAAGGCGTGGGGACCCAGCTTTGACCGGAGTAGGACCAACCTCTTCCGATCTGAGTCCAGGAAGCCTCCTTCGTGTGCCTCGATGATTGCCTCGACTATGTGCTGCTTGATCGCGAAGCCTGTCTGGGCTTCTGGGTGGTGTGGGTCGACTTCGAGGCTCCCCATGCTCAGGAGTTTTTCCATGGCAGTTGTGGGAAAATTTTGTGGATTAAATTGTGGTGCACTGTTAGCCAGAATCAGACACACACAAGGTAAACATTGTACAACAGGCTTTAATGCACAAAGACTTCCACAAAGCCAGGCTGGCTGTAGCTACATTAACTCTGAGTGAGCTTCGGGAGGCCGGCGCAGGCTTACATCCCGGAGGGTGATTGACACCCGACTGGGTGGGGCTTGATCACTTCAGGCCGACTGATTGACAGCCGGCCAGGTGTTGTCCTGTCCCCTTACACTCCTGCAGGTACAGAGGTTTCCCCCTGCAGCATGCCAACGGTGTTCCACCACACTCTGTCCTTTAGTTCTTGTCTCACTCAACCTCAATGGAAAACCCTGTTTGCATTCACAAATACCCCTCATAATTTTGTATACCTCCATCAAATCTGCACACATTCTGCTACATTCCAGGGAGTAAAATCCTAACCTGTTTAACCTTTCCCTGTAACTCAGTTCCTTAAGTCCCGGCAACATCCTAGTAAATCTTCTCTGCATTCTTTCCATCTTATTGATATCTTTCCTGTAGTTAGGTGACCAAAACTGCACACAACACTCTAAATTTGGCCTCACCAATGTTTTACACAGCCACAATATTATATCCCAACTCCTTTATCCAATACTTTGCTTTCAGAAGCCCAATGTGCCAATAGCTCTCTTTACAATCCAAACTGCCTTGTCGCCACTTTCAGGGAATTATGCATCTGTATTTCCAGAACCCTCTGTTCTAGCACTCTCCACAGTCCGTAGCAGTTACCATGTATGTCCTACCCTGGTTCATCCTCTTGAAGTCCAACACCCTACTTTTGTCTGCATTAAATTCCATCTGTCATTTAGCAGCCAACTTTTCCAGCTGGTCCAGATCCTTCTCCACCAAAACTGCAAATATGCTCCTCTAATTTACCACATTTTCATCCAGATCATGGATATAGATGACAAGCAACAATGGATCCAGCACCAATCCTGAGGTACTTCATTACTCACCAATGTTTTACACAGCCACGATATTATATCCCAACTCCTTTACTCAATACTTTGCTTTCTGAAGTCCAATGTGCTAATAGCTCGCTTTACAATCCAAACTGCCTTGTCACCACTTTCAGGGAATTATGCATCTGTATTTCCAGAACCCTCTGTTCTAGCACTCTCTTCGTCCTCTTGAAGTCCAACACTTGGAGTTCTGAAGGAGGGGGGACCTCATAGAAACATTTTGAACATTGAAAGGCCTGGAAAGAGGAGATGGGGCAAAGTGGTTTCCCATGGGGAGTCCAGGACAAGAGGGCACAACTTCAGGATTGAAGGCCACACATTTAAAACAGAAACACGGAGAAATTTCTTCAGACAGAGAGTGGTGAGCTTCCGGAATTTGCTATCACGGGCAGCTGTGGAGACCAGGTCGTTGGGTGTTTTTAAGGCAGAGATTGAGAGGTATCTGAATAGTCAGGTATCAAAAGTTATGGGGAGAAGACAGGGGAGTGGGGCTGAGTGGGAGAATGGATCAGCTCATGATGTAATGATGGAGTTGACTTGATGGGATGAATGGCCTACTTCTGCTCCTATAAGAACAAATGAAATAGGAGCAGGAGTAGGCCATCCGACCCGTCAAATCTGGGCTGCCATTCAGTGAGATCATGGCTGATCTGATGATAGACTCATCTACACCCATCTATATCTTAAGGTCTACGACATCAGCCTTCCAAACTCTATCCCCCCTTCACTCCACTCCCATCATGGATATCACAATCAATGCCAGGTTGGTTCTACTTGATCACATGCCTCATAAAGGTGGTCTGAGCCTGTGTTGTCCTGGACCGAAGTTCCTTACATTCCAGCACTGCCCTCTCTCCCCATCTAAATTTAGACATTCACCACAGTAGCAGGCCCTTTAAGCCCATGAGTCCATTTTACCCAATTACACCCAAATGACTTATAACTCCTGATACGTTTTAAATAGTGGGAGGAAACCTGAGCCCTTGGGGAAAATCCACGCAGACATGGGGAGAACGTACAAACTCCTTGCAGACAGCGCGGGATTCAAACCGTGCTCCTGATTGCTGGCACTGTAAAGGCGTTTCATTGACCGCTGCATTAACCATGCCACCCTAATTGTCTGAACCACCCTCCCACCCCACCCCACATCTTCTCCTGAGGGACAATTGAGCGGAATAGACTTCCTGTTCTTCATGTTCAAACAGCTAGCCAGTGAGTAGATAATTAGTGATTGACATTTTAATGAAGCCCAATCAGCTTATTCTCTGCACTATTCTTGTTAAATGAGACTGTATCAGTTCCCTGAAAAACAAGTTTTACATGTCCTTCTTGGAAAATGCACTGTGTGCTTTCTTCTCAGAACAGTCACTTAAGGGGAAATACTTGTTTCTTTAAAGGTGATTATTTCCCAATTTCATTTAATCATTGAATTTTACATGCAAGAACCACTCATATTGGTTTAATGTTGATTTTATTCAAAATAATGTAAACACTTCAAAATAATGTTTGTTTGCTGAGCTATTAATGCTTTGACCACCGCCAGTGGGTTGATATCGCCTCCAACTGTGCATCTTGGCGCCTCACAGTTCGGCGGGCAGCAACCTCCTTTGAAGAAGACCGCAGAGCCCACCTCACTGATAAAAGACAAAGGAGGGAAAACCCAACACCCAACCCCAACCAACCAATTTTCCCTTGCAACCGCTGCAACCGTGCCTGCCTGTCCCGCATCAGACTTGTCAGTCACCAACGAGCCTGCAGCAGACGTGGACATACCCCTCCATAAATCTTCGTCCGCGAAGCCAAGCCAAAGAGAAGAAAGAAAGAGAGAATGCTTTTTGTTATGAGTGGGGATCTGAAAACATAGAATAGTACAGCAGAGTACAGACCCTTTGGCTCTTGTTATCCCAACCTATATTCCTACTGTACCAATAAAATGAGTATTAAACCCTCCCTACCCCGTGACCCTCTGTTTTTCTTCCATCCATGTGCCTGTCTAAGAGTCTCTTAAATGCTCCTAATGTTTCAGCCTCCATCACCATCCCTGGCAAGGCATTCCAGGCCCCCACAACTTTCTCCCCTAAACTTCCCTCCCTTCACTTTGTACACATGTTGTCTAGTACTTGCTGTTCCTGCCCTGGGAAACAGGTGCTGGCCGTCCTCCCTATCTTGTGGACCTCTATTAATTTTTTTTTAAATTTAAATTTAAATTTAGACATAGAGCGCAATAACAAGCCATTTCGGCCCATGCCTCCCAATTACACCCAATTGACCTACAACCCCTTTACGTTTTTGAATGGTGGGGGGAAACTGGAGTCACGCGTTGAAACCCACACAGGCATGGGGAGAACCTAAATACTCCTTACAGCAATGTGATATTCGAACCCTGGTCCCGATCACTGGTTCTGTAACAGCATTGCGCTAACTGCTATGTCAACAATGTGCTTCGAAGAGAAGCTTTCAAATGTTCTCAGGAATTGGCAGACTGGATCCAGGAATGTGTGTCCTCATGCAGGAGAGTCCAAGATCAGGGGTAAAGGGCACACCTTTAGGACACAAGGCTTCAAACTTCACAGCATTGATGGACAAAGGGATCTGGGTGGGGGGGGGGGGGGGGTGGGGGGTCCTGGGTCCAGAGCTCATCAAAAGTTGTCACACAAGTTAATCAGGTGGAAAGGAAGTTGTATGGTATGCATGGGGATTGAGAATAAATGTAAGGAAGTCATACTGTGGCCATAATTGGGACAGGCAATACTTGGAGTATTGTCTGCAGTTCTAGTCACCCCAAGAAAAGAAGGATGTGGGAGCTTTGGAGAGGGCACAGAAGAGATATACAAATAAGCTCCCTGGATTAGAAAATATGAGCTGCAAGGAAAGGTTGGACAAACGTGGGTTATTTTCTCTGGACCATCGAAGGCTGAGGAGAGTCCCTATGGAGGTTTCTCTAAAATTATCAGAAGTATTGATCGGGTAGCCGGTCAGAATCATTTTTCCAGGATAATAATGTCACAATCGTTCAGATGCAGAAATACAGTCTCTTTAACTTCAAGCAAACGAGTGAATCGAGGATGATGATGACAGTTTATAACAGAAATTAAATTTTGGGAAAGGCTTTGAAAGGTTACAGAGGGATCTGGACCAGCTGGAAACATGGGCTGCAAAATGGCAGATGGAGTTTAATGCAGACAACTGGGAGGTGTTGCATTTTGAAAGGACAAACCAAGAAAGGACATACACGGTGAATGGTCGGGCACTGAGGAGTGGGATAAAACAGAAGGATCTGGGAATACAGATACATACTTTACTGAAAGTGGTGTCGCAGGTGGACAGGGTTTATAGAGAGCTTTTAGCATCTTGGGTTCATAAATCAAAGGATTGAGTCCAGGAGTTGGGATGTTATGGTAAAATTGGAAAAGGCATTGGTGAGGCCAAATTTGGAGGATTGTGTGCAGTTTTGGTCACCGAACTACAGGAAAGGTATCAATAAGATAGAAAGAGGGCTGAGAAGATTTACTGGGATGTTGCCCGGACTTCAGGAACTGAGTTACTGGGAAAGGTTAAACAGGTGACCTTATTCCCTGAAGTGTAGAAGAATGAGGGGAGATTTGATAAAGGTTTATAAAATCATGGGTTTAGATAGAGTAAATGCGAGCAGCTTTTTCCTCGGAGGGCGGGTGAGATAAAAACCAGAGGACATGGGTTAAGAGTGAAAGGGGAAAACTTTATGGGGAACATGAGGGGGAACTTCTCAGTTCCTGGTGGGGAGTGAAACGAGCTGCCAGCTGAAGTGGTGAATGAGGACTCCATTTTAACATTTAAGAAAAATTTGGACAGGTGCATGGATGGGAGGGGTATGGAGGGCTATCGTCTAGGTACAGGTCAGTGGGACTAGGCATATTAATAGTTCAGCACAGATTAGAAGGGCCTGTTTCTGTGCTGTTGTATTCTATGGTTTGATATTCCATTGGTATGTTCCTCGTATTAAAATTATTTATATTTTCAAGGAACAAGCCGAAGTAATTTTACATTCTATTTCATAATGAATAAAGCCAATAATACCATTTTTGCAGTTCAATGCCAAACTTGTGAAGATCCAGAGTACTTCAATGAAATCACCACATCACGATTTATCTGTCTTACCTCACAACATCTTCAAGAGGGTGAGTTCGCAACAAGAATATTTCCTGCCCAGAGTAACATTGCTTCATATTTTTGTGTTATTTTGACTAAAGAGGATATTCAGACCTTTGAGTTGATGCTGGCTCTCTCAGCATGAATTTAACGTATTCACTCACATCTCTCTTCTCTACGCACACATTGGGCAATTTCTAGTACCCGGGGGCACAGGTACAAGTTCCATGAAAGTGAAGACTTGGATAGATGTTGGTGAAAGGGGCTTCATTGTACAAGGCATATAGTAGAAAAGTTTGGACCTCATGGTACAGATGGTTTAAAAAATAGCGGCACTGCCAGAGCTGCTATAATGGCAGAACTGCCACTGGTGTGGAACTGAGAAAGCTGAGAGTGGAAATGCTGCGCTGCTCCAAAGGGTTTAACCATCCGTACTAATGCCAGCATTTCTGCACAAGTATTAAACGGCCTGTTAAAGGAGTCTTTGGTGTTTTAAAACTAAAATCCTACAACCTCAGGTCTGGGCCCAAGATGTGTCACCTGTGCTTAGCAGCGACCTCGAGGAATTTGAGATGCCAGGGAGCAGTAGGGCACTGCTGCAGGGCACCCCCCCCCCCACCCCAGTGGAGAAGGAGAAGCAGAGGTGATGATGCTACAGGAGAGTAACCACAGCAGTGGACCATCGAGAGGCTCAGTAGCTGAGAGACCCACAGGGGTTGCAGGCTGCTTTCATCTGGCTCATGGGAAGCAGGAATTGGAGCTGGGATTCAAGAAGGTGCTGAGGGCAAGAAGGGCTCTGAAGAGCATCGTCACTGAAGGCTTCCTGATCACGTCAGAGGTTTGGATCTGGAGCTCACATTGCCAGTGGTTTGAACAGAGTGGATGCAGAGACTACGGGAGGGCTGGAGGTGATTCCACAGACACTCAGTGACTCTGAAGGGACTCTCTTTTGATTCTTTTTCTCTCCAACTGTACGGGACATGCAGTGACACAAATAATTGTCTGCCTTACTGCGGGCAGAAGGCAGTTTTGTGTTATATTACATGTTCTGTACTATCATATGACAATAAAGGAATTTTGAATCCTGGTGACACCACACTTGGACTAGTGTGTGCAGTTCTGAATATCCAGCTATAGAAAAGCATCAATAAATTGGAAGGGATGCACCAAGGTGTGGCCGGGATCGAAGTATTCAGGTTAAAAACAGATTGGTTACATTTTTACAGATGTTTTTTGCAAATTTTATTTATCACATACTCAACGCCAATTCTAGCTATTTTAACCCATGGCATCCAATTACACTCACATTTACCTACATTTCCATATGTTTTGAAGTGTGGGAAGGAACCAGAGCACCAGGGAAAACTCAGGCAGACACAGGAAGAACATACAAACTCCTTACAGGCAGGGCTGGACTTGAACCCGAGTCACTGGCGCTGTAATAGCATCACACTAACTTCTACACTAACCATGCTGCTCAAATAGATAGATTGGGTTTTTTATTCCTGGAGGCTGGGGGTTGACCTTATGGAGGTTTATAAAATCAGGAGGAGCAAGATGAAGTGAATGCCCAAGATCTTTTTCCCAGGGCAGATGATTTCAGAGCAAGAGGGCAGAGGTGTAAGATGAGTGGGACCTGAGGGGCCACATTTTCACTCATAGGGTGGTCCATATCTGGCCTGAGTTACCATAGTAATGTTCAAAGGACATTTGTACAGATACATGGAAAGGAAAGGTTTAGAAGGATATGGATCAAATGCAGACAAAAGGGATTAACCCAGAATGCCAACTTGGTCAGCATGGAAGAGTTGGGCTGAAGGACCTGTGCCATGCTGTGTGATTCTGATTTTACCATGAACCTCTGAAGGAGCATGTGTTTAGGATGTGGGAGAAAACTGGAGCACCAGGGAATCTCACTTGGTCGCAAATAGAATATACTGTAGCTTTCGTGCTACACGAGTGGGGAGAAGAATGACACAACCTTAGAGCCCTTAGAAAATGAGACTGGTTTATTGCACTGGCCATTACACTTATATGGGCCCCAGGTGCTGACGTCAGGGCCCTATGCCAACGGAGTGCTGGCGTGGGATTGGCCGGCATTCTTGCTAGAGTTCCTCATCTTACTGCCATGTGGAGGTCATCTGGGACGACGGCTGATGTCACCGCATTCATCGGCCATTTTGCAGGATGGTCCATGTCTTTGGGCTGCTTCAATACAATCTGTACAGACAGCACGATAGGAGAGTGTCACTCTACAATCCCTTCGAACGACAGAATACCCATCACGTAGACAGGGTTGACACACCAGCTGCTCCCCCTCCACCATCAGACACTCCTCCACCATCAGACACTCCTCCACAACAAACTCAATCAGGGTCTTGTTTAAGGACTCACACTTACTTGCTTTTTTCTCTCTCTGTGTTTCACAGCCAGTTTGGTTACATTTCTTTCTTTAGTTACTTGTATATATATTTTCTTGAGTACAGTTTTTTGCGCTACCAATTAGTGGAAATTCTGCCTGGCCCGCATGATAAAGAATCTCAGGATTGCATGTGATATCATGTATGTACTCGGACAATAAGTATTTTTTAACTTTAAATTTAAATTTTTTTTTTAGATTTATACATATAGCATGGTTAAAGGCCCTTTCGGCCCATGAACCCATGCTGCCCAATATACACCCTATTAACTTAAGTCATATATTTCAAATGGTGGGAAGAAACTGGAGCCCCCAGGGAAAACCCATGCAGACACGGGGAGAAACTTCTGACAGACACTGGTCCCAATCACTGGCACTGTAATGGTGTGGCACTAATCACCATGTCAACCGTCTGCCCTAATCTGAACTTTGAAAATCTAAAAAGACAACCTCTCATCTCTGTTTTCTCTGCATGTGCCTTTACACAAAGAGTGGTGGGGGCCTGGAATGGTGGTGGAGGCTGGTACAATAGGGACATTTAAAAGACTCTTAGACAGGTGCATGGATAAAAAATAATAGAGGGTTATGAGGTCAAGAGGGTTTTGTTTTTTGAGTAGCTTTACAACATTGTGGGCCGAACGACCTGTACTGTGCTGTGCTGGACATAGGAATGTTCTCTCACTGAACTCCCACAGGTTGGCATGAAAATTAAAGTACCTGGGATGGGGGTGAGCTCTGATACGGTTCAGGAACTGTTTGGTTGACAAGAAGCAGAGAGTATTAGGCAGTGACTGGTGGGGAAACACAGAGATCAATAGTAATTATTTATTTCATTTTTTGTTTTATATTTATTATGGCATCTCATTTGTTAATTATACCTGTGGCATCTCGGGTTAAAAATACTTAAGTTGTGAGTTTCACATAGCTGTGAGGCTGCAGTATCAACTCCTTACAGACCGTGTTAGAGAACTGGTGCTGGAGCTATATGAACTCCGGATCATTCACGAGGGAGAAATTTGGGGTGTAGAAGCTATATGAACTCCAGATCATTCACGAGAGAGACAGTTGGGGAGGTAGAAGCTATATGAACTCCAGATCATTCACGAAGGAGACAGTTGGGGTGGTAGAAGCTCTATGAACTCTGGATCATTCACGAGGGAGACAGTTGGGGTGGTAGAAGCTCTATGAACTCTGGATCATTCACGAGGGAGACAGTTGGGGTGGTAGAAGCTCTATGAACTCCGGATCATTCGCGAGGGAGACAGTTGGGGTGGTAGAAGCTCTATGAACACCGGATCATTCATGAGGGAGACAGTTGGGGTGGTAGAAGCTCTATGAACTCCGGATCATTCGCGAGGGAGACAGTTGGGGTGGTAGAAGCTATATGAACTCCGGATCATTCATGAGGGAGACAGTTGGGATGGTAGAAGCTCTATGAACTCCGGATCATTCGCGAGGGAGACAGTTGGGGTGGTAGAAGCTCTATGAACACCGGATCATTCATGAGGGAGACAGTTGGGGTGGTAGAAGCTCTATGAACTCCGGATCATTCGCGAGGGAGACAGTTGGGGTGGTAGAAGCTCTATGAACTCCGGATCATTCGCGAGGGAGACAGTTGGGGTGGTAGAAGCTCTATGAACTCCGGATCATTCGTGAGGGAGACAGTTGGGGTGGTAGAAGCTCTATGAACTCCAGATCATTCGTGAGGGAGACAGTAGAAGCTATAAGGAGACAGTTACACAAAAGTGGCAAGAGGCGAGTAATTGGCCGACTGTTAGGAGAGGGAAGAGGACAAGGCAGTCAGTGCAGAGCACCCCTGTGTCCATTCCCCTCAGTAATATGTATCTCTTCAGATATTGCTGAGGGGGATGACCTATTTGGACCAGTCCAGCAGCCAGACAAATAGCACTGTGGTTGGCACTGTGACTCAGAAGGGAGGGTGAAGCAGAGTCAACATCAAAAAAGGTCTAAACAGGGGACATTAGGGTAACTGCGGGGGGTGGGAGGGGCACAAACTACCATTCAAGAACTCAGCAATGGGGGGGAGTGGGTGTGGACAGCTGCTCGGCTGGGAAGCCAGAATACAGCCGCTCCAGTCAGTGAGAATTGCTGTAAAGCTGTGGAATGGGAAGGAAAGGCAAATCATTTCACTGGGTGAGCGAATCTTGGAATCACAGGAGGTTATCCCTGGGTGCGTGGAAAGTGAGAGGAGGCACTGGCTGCCCGATTTAAACCATCTGCACCTAGACAACTCTTCCAACTGGATAACTTCACACTCGCTCATGCAAGGCTCTCTTAACTCTTTTTACCTTCCTATATTGTGGCCAGCCACAGCCTAAGCAGCTGTGGCCTAAGACAATCAGGAAATTGGAGTGTAAGATTCCTGTGTGTGCACATGTGTTTGCCACCGAGACAGAGGTGCACCAAAGAAGAGGTACAAGGACTGCTTAAAGAAATCTCTTGGTGCCTGCCACATTGACCACCGCCAGTGGGCTGATATCGCCTCCAACCGTGCATCTTGGCGCCTCACAGTTTGGCGGGCAGCAACCTCCTTTGAAGAAGACCGCAGAGCCCACCTCGCTGACAAAAGACAAAGGAGGAAAAACCCAACACCCAACCCCAACCAACCAATTTTCCCTTGCAACCACTGCAACTGTGCCTGCCTGTCCCGCATCGGACTTGTCAGTCACCAACGAGCCTCCAGCAGACGTGGACATACCCCTCTATAAATCTTGTTCCGCGAAGCCAAGCCAAAGAAGAAAGAAAGTGTGTGTGTGTGTGTGTGTGTGTGTGTGTGTGAGTGAGTGAGTGAGAGAGATTGGGGGGTGTATATTGAAAAACCTGTTCAGAAATATAAAAGTCTTCCAGAATTAGAGTTTTTGTTTTAAATCAAATCCAATAAAGTCCCATCAACTCTGTGAGTTGGACACAGACTGATGCGGCGGATTATTGGTCCTTTCAGTTTGAACACTCACTGTGCATGGACCTCCTCCGTCTGCCACGCTGCGTCGTCATACTTCCTCCTCCTTCCAGCGTTTCAGACTATCGTGTATGCTGATAACACGTGGAAATGAAACCACATGATTGATTTTGGTGACACCCCCTCTGATGGTGTCACCTGGTGTGGTCTGCATCCCCCTATTGACCTCTCGTGCTGTGGGTGGATAGGGAGGGGGCACAATAATTTATTTGGGGGGAATGGGCCATTAATGCCCCCCATGACACCAAGCCTAGGGTGAAGTCAGAAAGAGCAATTTTCATAGGGGACTCGATAGTGGAATAGAAAGGAGATTCTGTGGCCGCAAAAGAGACTCCAAGATAGTGTGTTGCTTTCTGAGTGCTGGGATGTCTCTGAGGATATGCAGAATATTCGTAACAGGGAGGGTGAGCAGCCAGAGGTCATGGTACATATTGGTGGAGGTCCTGCAACGTAAGCTTATTGACAGGAAAAAAATTTAAAAGCAGGACGGCCAAGTGGTCATTTCTGAATTACTCCTGGTGCCTTGAGCTAGGGAATTTAAGAACAGGAAGAGATACAGTCAAATGCGTGGCTGATGAGATGGTGCAGGGGACAGGGTTCCAAGTTATTCGATCATTAGAACTTGTTCTGGGGAAGGGATGTCCTATACAATTGGGAGGGGAACCAATATTCTGGCAAGGAGGTTTTCTCATGCTATTGGTGGGGGGGGGGGGGGGCGGGGCAGGGGGTTGGAGGAGTGGTGGTTCACTAGATTTGCAGGGGGATGGAAACCAAAGTGAAGAGGCAGAGGAAGAGGTGATTGACGCACAAGTAGAGACCACTGGCAGGCTGTTTGTGTGGAAGGACAGGCAGATAGACCAAAATTGCTACCATGGGGATACGTAAAGAAAAGTAACAAATTCAGGGCTAAAAGTTTGCATTTAAAAGCACACAGGGTAAGAAACAAAGTGGATGACCTTGTAGCTACAAATTGGCCATCAAGGACTTGTGGCTAAAGGATGGATGTCACTGATAGCTGAACATCCAAGGGTACACAGTGTATTGAAAGGATAGGCAGGTAAGCAGAGGGGTGGTGGGGCTCTGTTGGTAAGGAAGAATATTAAAGCAATAGAAAGAGGTGACAAGGGATCAGAGTATCATTATGGTTGAATGAAGAAATGGAAAAGGTAAAAAGACACTATTGTGTGTTATCTACACACCTCCAAACAGTAGGTGCACAGCAAATTACAATGGCAAATAGAAAAGGTATGTCAGATGGGCAATATTATGTTAGTCATATGGGATTTTAAGATGCAAATAGATTGGGTAAACCAGGTTGGGACTGGACCTCAAGAGAGAACATTTGTAGAATGCCTATGAGAAGGCTTCTTAGAACAGTTTATGGCTGAGTCAACTAGGGAAATGGCAATTCTGGATTGGGAATTGTGTAATGATCCCGAGTTGATAAGAGAGGCAGTGATCGTAATAGGATAGAATCCGCCCTGCAGTTTGAAAGGGAGAAGCTAAAATCGGAGGATTCAATATCCCAATTGAATAATGGGGATGAGAGAGGAAGTGGCAAAAGTTGATGGGAAAGGTTGGCAGAGGAGCAATGGCTGGAGTTTCTACAAAAAATAAATATTCCAAAGAAGAAATATTTGAATGGAAAAATAACACAACAGTGACGAGAAGTCAAAGCTCAAGTAAAGGCGAAAGAAAGGGGCAGACAAGGAAGGAAAAATTAATGGGAAGAGACGGGTCTGGGAAAGTTTTAAAAACTTAGAGAAGGCAACTCAGGTCATTAGGAAGGAAAAGTGAATTTTGAAAGGAAGCTAGCAAATAATATCAGAAAGGACTCAGCTTTTTTAAGGATATTAACAGGAAAAAAGAGGTAAGAGTAGATATGGGACTGGTCTGAAATGACACTGAAAAATGCTAATGGGAGAGAAGGAGAATGAAATGAGAATTTTGGATCAGTCTTCACTGTGGAAGACATTAGAACTGTAGCAGACTTCAAGGGTGAGCGCAGTCATGATCCCCAGAGAGAAGGTGCTTGGGAAGCTGAAAAGTCCAAGTGTAGAATACATCTCCCAGGACAGATGGAAAGACCATAAGACATAGGAGAAGAAGTAGGCCATTCAGCCCATCGAGTCCACCCCACCATTGAATCATGAGCTTCTCATGACTATTTCGGTAGAGCTACTAAATCAACACACATACACAGGGTTAGTCAACCAAAGACTGTTTATTTGAGTTTTCCATGCTTCTCTTATATCCCTCCTGTCCCGGGCTTCATGGGACGAGGGTGGTGACATCACAATGTGTTTGCTGCCAATCCTCAGGGTTTAAAGTAATCATGGTGGGAGCTCCGTGCCCTCTAGAAGGAGGCATAGCAAACCAGCGTGCTGTTACTTGGCACGCAGTACCGCACATATGCAGTCCATTGCCCAGGTGAGTGCATAGCGGTCCAGCCCGTGGCTCCATATGATCGTTGGTGAGCTTTACCAGCGGTGGTTCATGATACCATGCTCGGCCCACTACACAGCCACTACAAGCTGATCCATTCTCCCACTCAGTCCCACTGCCCAGCCTTTTCCCCATAACCATAACCATATAACCATATACAGCACAGAACAGGCCAGTTTGGCCCTACTAGTCCATGCCGGAACAAATCCCCACCTTCCTAGTCCCACTGACCAGCACCTGGTCCATACCCCTCCAATCCTCTCTCCTCCATGTAATTATCCAGTCTTTCCTTAAATGTAAATAATGTTCCTGCTTCAACCACCTCCGTCGGAAGCTTATTCCACATCCCAACCACCCTTTGCGTGAAGAAATTTCCCCTCATGTTCCCCTTATAATTTTCTCCCTTAAATCTCAAACCATGGCCTCTGGTTTGAATCTCCCCCACTCTTAATTGAAAAAGCCTATCTACGTTGACTCACTCTGTTCCTTTTAAAATCTTGAACACCTCCATCAAATCCCCCCTCACCTTTGATGCCCTGGCTAATCAAGAACCTATCAATCTCTGCCTTAAATATACCCAATGATGTGGCCTCCACAACTGCCTGCGGCAACAAATTCCACAGATTTACCAAAAAAGAAGTAGATATGGAGATTGTGGAGGAATTAGTAATGATCTTCCGAGAATTCTGCTATGGTTCCAGAGGATTGGAAAATTGCAAAGGTTTCTCTGCTATTTCAAGAGGAAGAGAGGCAGCAAAAAGAAATTTATAGAACTATTAATCTGACATTGGTGGTTGGGAGGTTGTTAGAGTTGAGGTTACGGACTACCTGGAGGTGCATGACAAGATAGACCAAAATCAGCATGGTTTCCTTTAGGGTAAATCTTGCCTGACTAACCTACTGCAATTTTTTGAGGAAACCACAAGCAGGCTCGATGAAGGAGATGCAATGGATGTTGTATATTTGGACTTTCAAAGGGCCTTTGACGTGTTGCCGCAAGTGAGGCTGCCTCACAAAATGAGAGTACAAGAAAGATACTAGCGTGGGTCGAGCATTGACTGATTAGCAGGAAACAGAGAGTGGGAATAAAGGGATCCTATTCTTTTTTTTTAAACTTTATTTAAAATTTTATGACATGAATAAAATAAAAATTACATTTAAAGAAATAATAAAAAATAAGATAATAAAAATTAGAATACTACATCATTAAACTACACAAATTAACCCCCCCCAATAATTATAACACAACATTAATCATCTAATTTAAAATTAGTCCAACCCTCCCCCCCAAAATAAAGAGTGAAGAATTAATTAACAATATTGTAAATAAAATAGAAAAAACCCCACTTACAAAAAAAGGATAAGACTTAACAACAAAAAAATTACTAACAACAAAAAAAATCAATACTAAAATAATACCCTTAAACATATATTTAAATCAAACATAATACATGTATTTAACAAATGAAATCCACTTTAAAACTAAGTTCAAATATTAAAATCATATATCAACCACATATCTTTTATTCAAAAAAATCATAATTAATAATACATAAATACAGAATTTCCATTAATACCAAGTTTCCTTTATAATTCATCGAGAGAACAAAAACATCCCTTAGAAAAACAATCAGATAAACTTTTTATTCCCTTCCCCTCCCCTTATAAAAAAAGAAAAAAAAAGAAAAAAGTTCAAACTCTTATAAAATTCTCCATATTCTTCATTTATAACATCTTCAAAATTCTCTATCGAAATTAACTTTTTTATTAAACTCTTCTCCCTCAATGTATTTGTACTTAATTTTCTTCTTTTTTCTTCTTATCACCTTTCCCCTCATCTTCCTCTTCATCTAATTCAACATCCTCAATTTTTGACTTATTATCTTCTGTGACATCATCCTCTTAAAAAAGAAAGAAAAAAAGAAAAAAAAAACTCCCAAAAAAAAGAGAAAAAAAGGAGAGAAAAAAACCCTCCTAATTCCCTCTCAATTACAATCAGAAAACAAAGAGTTTAAAAAAATTATTTATTTAAAAAGAAATAATAATAAAAAAACCTTCACTTCTTAACCCAAAAATTAAAAAGAAAAAAAAACAGGTCGGAGGTCACAACTACCTCCTCCTGTTTAAACCGCCCAAAGCGGTAACTCCCCCAAAATATTGGGTGTGAGATAACTCACAGGTAGCTGATGACTTCTGGAAACTAGTGCCCACCCAGTTCCCTCTCCCAACTCCCATTTCATTAAACTATCATCATTATTTAAACTATTTAAACTCTTCTCAAAAAAAAGATAAAAGATTTATTTTTTTAAATCAACGTTACCACTTTGTTCACCATTGCTTCCATTTCTTTTAAAAAACTGGATCCCACCTTACATCTCTACTCTCTTTGGAGACCTTGAAGGACTACATCGTTCCTGAAACTGCATGATTGGTAGAGACTGAGCAAAGTCCATAACCTCTTTAGGATTGTCAAAGAACTTTGGCTAATTTCCATCCTAAAAAATCTTCAGTACTGCAGAATACCTGAATGTTCCCTTATGTCTTTTTTTCCACAACCGTTCTTTCACAGAATTAAATTTGCGTCGTTGAAACATAATTTCTTGACTCAAATCTTGATAGAAGAAAACAGGATTATTCTGAACCATCAAAGGAGATCTATTTTGCTGGGCATTTCTAATAGCCGTACGTAAAATTGTCTCTCTGTCACAATAGTTTAAACAACGGATCAAAACAGATCTTGGATTCTGTCCTGAAAAAGATTTTCTTCTTAAAACTCTATAAGCACGTTCCAGTATTAAACCTTCAGGGAATTTATCCTGTCCTAACACTCGTGGAATCCATTCAGTAAAAAAATTTCTTGGATCTGGTCCTTCTATGCCTTCTGGCAAACCAACAATTTTCACGTTGTTCCGTCTAGATTGATTCTCCAAATAATCAACCTTTTTTGCTAAATTTTTATTTTGGATCTGCAATGTTTCAATTATTCTATTTTCATCTTGCAGTTGATCCTGTGCATCGACTAAACCTTGATCACACATTTCAAATCTTTCAATGGTTTCAAGCTTAAAAGCTCCATTAATGACTTCCGCCATCGCATTAATCTTGGAAATAAACAGGTTCACAAAATTAGCTAAGTGACTCGATACAGAATATATCTTATCTTCAAGATCCTTAACAGACATTTCAACAGAAGTAGATTCAGGCATAATGGGGTCTTGCTGTTCCTTAGAGACCGCGGGATCTTCTGTCCCTTCCCTTAATTTAGTATCTTTTCTAGCAGTTTGACTTCGTATAAAGATCCCTCTCAAAGTCCCCCCCACCAATGCCAGGAGACTGAAGATCAGGGTTATCTTTAAGCCAAATCTCTTTAATCATCTTCACTGAATCGATGTCTGGAAAAACCGTTGTAATTGAAGATGCATTTTGCGGCACCACCACTGTAGCAGTCGAATGACAGCTCTTTAACTCTCCAGCTGGTGGCGTCCCAGCTGATTCAACTGTCAAAGCCTCAGCAACAACACCCACAATGGCCGCCGTGCGAAACACTGGCACCCGTCCAGCCCCTTGTTCGGAAAGCTGTTGAGTGCGACCTTCAGAGAGCCTCACCGGCTTAAAACGAAGCTTCAATGCCGAACTCTGCACGTCCTCCTCTGGATCCATTCTACGCTGAGTCCTGGCTTCTTGTAAACAAGTAGGCTCAGAAAATTTCGGAAAATGTAGTTTTTTAACAGTCTGTTGATATTTTCTTTTACCTTTTTTTTGCATATAAACCATTAGGCACTAATCCAACACCTCTTATTATTTATAAACTTTTAAAAGAACTTTAACGGGCACTTAAAGACAAAACAATAAATCAGAGTCAGGAGAGGTCTGGAAGGCACGTCTGTTCCCTACGCCATCTTGCCACGCCCCCTCAAAGGGGGGGATCCTATTCTGATCAGCTGCGGGATATCATTGATGTTCTACAGGGGTCGATGTTGCGGCAACTTCTTTTTATGTTGTATGTCAATGATTTAGATCGTGGAATAAATTGGCCAAGTTTGCACATAATACTAATGTAGGTGGAGGGGCAGGTAATGAGGAGGAAATTGAGAGGCTTCAGAGAGACTTAAATAGATTAAGAGAATGTGCACAGAAGTGGCAAATGAAATTGAAGTGTTGAAAGGTGTATGGTCATGCACTTTGTTAGAAGGAATAAGGAAAGTGCAGATGGGATGACTTACCTGGAGTATGGATACAATTTTGGACTCTTCTTTGAAGAAAGGATGTGGTGGCATTGGAGAGGGTTCAGAGAAGATTCACAAGAATGATTCCTGGAATGAAGGGATTGGCAGATGAGGAGCATTTGACGGCTCTTGGACTGGACTCCTTGGAGTTCAGAAGAATGAGGAGGGACCTCATGGAAGCATTTCAAAATTTGCAAGGCCTGGACAGAGTAGATGTGACAAAGTTGTTTCGCATGGTAGGGGAGTCAAGGACAATAGGACACAACTTTAAGATTGAAGCGCGCCTGTTTAATACAGAGAAATGGAGGAATTTCTTTAGCCAGAGAGTGGTGAACCTCTGGAATTTGCAACCAAGGGTGGCTGTAGAGGCCAGGTTGTTGGGTATATTTAAGGTAAAAATTGATATATATTTGAATAGTTATGGTATGAAAGGTTTGGGGAGAAGACAGGGGAGTGGGGTTGAGTGGAAAAATGGATCAGCTCGTGATGGAATGGCGAAGCAGACTTGATGTGTTGAATAGCCTACTTATACTTCTATGTCTTATGGTCTTATGCATCTGGATGTTGTATTATGTATAGAGCAATAAACTCTCATTCATTCATTTACTTATTCATTCATTCCAGATGTTCAAAATGTGTAACAGTGTTTTAGATGAAGGAATTAAATGTAGTATCTTCAAGTCTTTACACAACATAGGGCCTTGAGGAGGATTCAGAGAGACTGCAGTGTGGTTTAGCCAGGTTGTAGGAATAGTCAACGCCTGGCTATTCTACAATATGGACAAATGTGAGGTTATCAACTTGATGGCAATAACAGGCAGGGAGATAATTATTTGAATAGTAATGGATTTGGAGCAGAGGCAATACAATGAAACCTGGATGTCCTTTGTGCACCTGTAACTGAAGGTATAGATAGAGTTGCAGCAGGCAATTAAGAAGACATATTAGTGAGAGCATTTGAGTTCAGGAGTGGGGTATATCTTGTATAACGTCTTGGTGAGAGCATTCTTTGAGTAATGTATGCAGTTTTTTTTATTCACTCATCCTTATTTGAGGAAGGATGTTCTTGCTAAGGAGGGAGTTCCAGGAAGTTTCAAATATTGCAAAGCCTGGCCAGAGTAGATGAGGAAAGGTTGTTTCCCATGGTGGGAGAGCCTAGGAAGAGAGGGCACAACTTCAAGATTGAAGGGCGTCCACTTAGAACAGAGATGCAGAGGAATTTCTTCAACCAGAGGGAGGTGAATCTATGGAATTTGTTGTGGAGGCTGAGTCATTGTGTGTATCTAAGACAGAGAGTGATTGGTTCTTGATTATCCAGGGCATCAAAGGCTATGGGGAGGCCGGGCAGTGGGGTTGATTGGGAAAATGGATCAACTCATGATTGAGTTAACCATATATGGTTATATGGTTAACTCATGATTGAATGGTGGGGCAGATTCAATGGGTTGAATAGCTTAATTCTGCTCCTATGTCATATGGTCTTAAGATTCACTAAATGAATCTTGGGATGGCAGGGCCAATATCTGAAGAGATCGAGTCAATTAGACTTTTATTCTCTGGAATTTTTAACAGGACTGGACATCATAGTCATAATGTTCTTCAGCCAGAAACAACCTTTTAGGCCCAACTTGTCTATGTTTATCCCATTTTCCCGTGCTCAGTACATATCCTTCTGGATTTGATGAAGCAGGGATGTTCCCAATGGACAAAATTTCCAAGATCTGTAGTCATGGTTAAACCATAAAATATGAGATAAGGTTTACTCTCCCAGAGAAGGATGGCCCTTCATTAGTCAAGCAGCAAATATAAGAATATGGAGGTCATGGTAAAATGATATAGAACAGTGGCACTCAGGTAAAGGCCTCCGAGTACAAGGACAACATCACAGTCTTCTGTTCGGACACACGATCAGTCTGCAGTCTGGTCAGCATCTGTGGCCAGTTTAGGCCTGCTTTGGGTGCCTGTGGGAAGAAGAGTGAGGCAATGCTCCTTGGTAACTGGTCTGATCATTCCGCTATCCAGTCAGATAATTGGTTGGAGCATATTGCAAAGATCCACCAGAAATTGGGTCTCACTAGCCGAGAAGAACCTAACCATGAGGTGCGAGGTGCTCTTGCTACTGCTATGTGGCCCATCTCCCATGCCTCTACCCTGGTGGTCACCAGAGCAGTCTTCCAGTCCATAAGGGGATCTAAGATGGAAAGGGTTTGAAGGGATGCCGTGTTCAAGTCGTCAGACAATGGGGGCAAGGGCGTACTTAATGTGGCCCTCATCCTGATGACCACCTTCATATATTGCTGCATCAGGCTGTGCATGGAACTGAGACAAAAGGGCAGTAAGTGACACTATGTGCTGAGATTCTACAAATCCCAGGTGTTGCGAAGGATGGTCCTAGCCTTGTTGCCACACAATGTCCCAGATAATTGGGCATTACCACACCACCTATTTTTCGTGGAAATCTTTTTCCAGACAAATCCCTTTGACCACAAGTCTATCAGGCAGTGATTAACATGGAACATCTTGCAGACACTGAGGGATAAGGACTCGATGGATACCTGAGCAAACTGTCCAGGTCATGTGGCAGAATGCCTCATCGCCACAGCTCACCAACAAGCATTAAGAGAGCCTGGTTGATGATGAGAGGAGCCCTCCCTGTTAGATCCTTCCTGTATGACCAGAATATTATTCCCAACCCACACTGACCCCATGGCAACTGTGATGCAGAGGAGACAGTCACCCAACTCTTCTCAGAATGAGTCTTCACTGAGTATGTGGAGAAGGATGTGAGGGTCCTTATCACAGTTCATCTCCAGCAGCAGCGTGACAGAGGACTCTGATCTACGGGCTGTTCCTGGAGATGCATGCAGAGACAGACATCCAGAACTGCTCTGACCTGGAAGACCATCAACTTCTTGAGAGGTGCCTTTTGCTCTGCCTGAAAACTGTTGGTCTTCAGCACACGGAGATGTTGGTGAGGGAATACTGCTGATGAGCACATTCTAGGCTGCAGGAGTACATGTTGAGGGACGCACTGAGGCTCTGTGGGGAAGGGCCTCAATTAAAGGTCTTTTCTGCTACCAGACATTGAAATTGCAGGGGGTTGCATCAGTGTCATAAAATAATAAATTTTAAATTTATTTCATGTTAAATTTTAATTTTTGAACTTAAATTTAGATATGCAGCCCAGAAACAGACCATTTTGGCCCACGTATCTGTGCCATCCAATTTACACTCCATTAACCTTCAATCCCGGTACAACGGTAGGAGGAAACTGGAGCCCCTGGGGAAAACCCACACAGACACAGTTAGAACGTACAAAC
This sequence comes from Narcine bancroftii, assembly GCF_036971445.1. Taxonomy (NCBI): domain Eukaryota; kingdom Metazoa; phylum Chordata; class Chondrichthyes; order Torpediniformes; family Narcinidae; genus Narcine; species Narcine bancroftii. Next base: position 163,278,007 of record NC_091469.1, read on the forward strand.
TCCTTACAGACAGCATGGGATTTGAACGGTCCAGTCCCGATCACTGGCGCTGTAAAGGCATTGCGTTAACTGCTGCACCAACCATGTTGCTTTAATACTACAATGTGCCAAAACAGAATGTCTATACAAATATGACTTTGCACAGTTTTCTTTTATTGTGAATAAAGTATATATTTGTGCTACAGAGTCTAGAGGACCCCAAAATCCAGCAACACAGGGTTACTTAAACAAAAGTAGTTTTTAATTATAATTGAACAAGAAAACAGAATTAAACTTTAACTTATTACTTAACCTACCTAACCCACTTAATCCCCCCCCCCCCCCCCACTCTAATACTAAGCACAGGTGTGTGTAATGAATATTTAAGATTAGAAAAGTTCTTTGGATCACAGTCCAATCTCACTGGTTGCAGGCAATTCTTGTTCTGTGCACAGAAGTTAGCATTAACAAAGTTCACCAGTCTTTGGTGCTTAACAGGCAAATGGTCACCGCTCAGGAGGGTTCTTGCTGGTTTTCAGAGATTCCTTTTTGTTCCAGGACATCTGCAACTGATTCCTTCTCAATTACTCTTGCTGATGAAACTTTCCCCCTTCAAGGTTCTCCAGATGATCCTCTTTCTTTCAGTTCACCTTTCAGACCGAGAGTCTTCTTCTTTGACCAGGCAGCCTTCCAAAGTTTGCCAGCTTGTCCCTCTCAAACTGATTTCTGTGACTCTTTCTCTCTCTGTTTCACACCCTCCTTCTCTGAGAGCAAAACTCCTCCTCTCCCTACAAAAATCACATGCTCTCCCAGGCAAGCTGTATGTTGATACTTTTTTGTTCCTCTGCAAAAGTCCTGCAAAAATTCTGTGTTTTAAAATGTGTGTGCGCAAGCTGCTCTAACAATTCCTCCCAAGCCACCTCTAAATACTCTGTCACATTTGAAATAAATAAAAACTTGTCTCATTGTTGGATCAACCAGTCTGTTGATTGCAGTGAACTGGAATTCACTGTCTATGTTCAGATGGCTGGCTCCACCCTCACTTACCCCAATACAAACCCTGGTTTTCCCATTTTGCCTCAGATTCACCTGAGGACTATTGTATCTACCAGCCATTGATTGTAAGCTATTAAAAACAATCAGTCGTGTTACAATTTTAATAGTTTAGCTTTGAAGCAGGATGGAAGTCCTGTTGAAGTCAGGCATGCTCCAGGTCACCCTTCTGTCCCCAGAGGCCCCGGAGGAATTCACCTACTGGCTGGAGTGCCCCCAGTCCTACCTGATGGCCGCCCAAGACGTCTTCAACTCTGATAATCTCTGGAGATCTGTACTTCTCTCTTGAATCAGTTCCCAGGGGTTCACTGTCATCAGAAACTGCTACTTACGAGTTGGCCATCGTAGGCTTGAAGGCCTGCTACATGAGGCCTCAGAAAGACATGCTGGTGAAACACTGGCTCTCTAAATGTCGGCAGCATCCGGGTGAGTTGCTGGATGATTATGTCCTTGAACTATGGGCCCTGACAAGAAAATGCAACAACAAAGTAGTCACAGCCCAGCTGAGAGAGGAGGAACAAATCCAGATACCCATGTGGCAGGAGTGAGGTCAAGGTACATGAGGCAGCAACTGCAAGAGTTGGGGAAGAAAGACGTGGCCGGCACTCTGGAGCTGGAAAAAGCACGCGAACAAGCCCAACTGGGAGCTGATGACCTCACAGCGAAAGCGGCGCTTCTTCACAGGACCAGGGAGTGCCAGTGACCCCCGCAGCCCTCACCCTGACTGCTGCAGCCATGCGTGACCAGGGATGCTACTTCTGGGAATAGGCACAACTCCCCTGCGCCTGTGCCCTGCGAAGAACACCGTGTGCTCAGGATGCAGTAAGCGTCTACAGGACTAAAGGGAACCCAAAGAGGGTGACCACGTGTGCAACCCCCGAATCGTCATTTGACCCGTGCCCTTATCCTGAAGTGCCGACCTTAACCTCTCCATGCTGCTCTCTGCCAGCATCTTGCTGCACCTCGTGGCGAGACCTGCCACCAGAAGTAAAGCATCGTGGGAAGCAATGACAGCCATCTTGTCATGCCTTGAGGTCAATGCCACCTAGTCCTCCTTTGGATCAAGATGGAGGGCGACCATCTTGTAGTGCCTTGTGGTCGATGCCATCTTGTCTGCCAAGAGGAGAGAGTCGAGATCGGCATGGGGAGTGATGGGGTTTCCAGAGCACTGGCATCAGTTGTCTTGGATCAGGCAATATCTCACCAACTGAATAACTCAATGATGGAAGTGAGGGTAAACAACACTTGACTGATTGCTTGGTAGACACTGGCTCCTCTGAGAGCTTTATAAACCCTGCGATGGCTCTACGGTACAACTTAAAAGTGTACCCAATGGGCTATCGTATTTTCCTAGCTTCGCACTCACACTCTGTGATGATGCAGGGGTATTATATAGCACATCTAAATAACATAACATAACATAACAATTACAGCTCGGAAACAGGCCATTACGCCCTTCTAGTCTGCACCGAACCAAACACCCCTTTCTAGTCCCACCTCCCTGCACAATGCCCATAACCCTCCATCTTCTTCTCATCCATATACCTGTCCAACCTTTTCTTAAATAATACAATTGACTCCGCCACCACTATTTCTCCCGGAAGATGATTCCACACGGCTACCACTCTCTGAGTAAAGAAGTTCCCCCTCATGTTACCTCTAAACCTCTGCCCCTTAATTCTTAACTCATGTCCTCTTGTTTTAATCTTTCCTCCTCTTAACGGAAATAGTCTATCCACATCCATTCTGTCTATCCCTTTCATAATCTTAAATACTTCTATCAAATCCCCTCTCAACCTTCTACGCTCCAAAGAATAAAGACCCAATCTGTCCAATCTCTCCCCATACTCCAGATGCTTAAACCCAGGCAACATTCTGGTAAACCTTCTCTGCACTCTCTCCACTCTTTTTATATCCTTCCTATAATTAGGCGACCAGAACTGCTCACAGAACTCCAAATTAGGCCGCACCAACGTCTTATACAATCTCAACATCACCTCCCAACTCCTATATTCCATGCAATGATTGATAAAGGCCAGCATACTAAAAGCCTTCTTCACCACCCTATTCACATGAGTTTCTACCTTCGGGGAACGATGTACCGTTAATCCTAAATCTTTCTGCTCTTCTGTATTCCTCAATGCTCTCCCATTTACCACATATGTCCTATTCTGATTCTTCTTACCAAAATGAAGTACCTCACACTTATCGGCATTAAATTCCATCTGCCATTTTTCAGCCCACTTTTCTAAGCAGTCCAAATCCCTCTGCAATCCTTGAAAACCTTCTTCATTATCCACTATTCCACCTATCTTAGTATCGTCTGCATATTTACTAATCCAATTCACCACCCCATCATCTAGATCATTAATGTATATAACGAACAACAATGGGCCCAATACAGATCCTTGAGGCACACCACTGGTCACCGGCCTCCAACCTGACAGACAATTATCCACTACCACTAACTGTAAAAGGGGGGAATTTTGTAAGTTCTGATTGTATGTACTGAAGGATTTATGTGGTTCTGTGTTGCTGGGTCTGGACTTCCTGTGTCATCTTAAAAGCATGACCATGGAGTACTCTGGCCCACTTCTCCAATCACAGTGCAGAACAGAAGGTCCAAAAAGCCGGACGCCGCATGCAGTCACTCCACCCTAAATATTGATTCCCCCCACTGTTTCCAAACTTGACTCCCGATTGCAAACCAATAGCTACAAAGAGCAGGCGATACAGTGCGGGGGATCAGGAATTTATTAGAGCGAGACACAGCAGCTGCCCAAAAAAAATCGAGCCTAGCAACAGCCCATGGAGAGCCTAGATGGTAGTCATGAAAGGGGAAGAAAAGTCCAGGCTAGTGATTGACTATAGCCAAACAATTAATTGCTTTACACTCCTGGACGCTAACCCCCTCCCTTGAATTTCAGACATGGTAAACAAAATTGGGCAGTATTGGGTCTATTTGACCATCAACCTGAAAGCTGCATACCATCAGTTACCGATCCATTCCGAGGAACGCCCCTACATAGGCATTTGAAGCAAACGGATAGCTCTATCAGTTCCAGGAGATCCCTTTTGGCATCACTAATAGGATCTCAGTCTTCCAGAGACAGATGGACAAAGTGGTTGATGAATACGGGTTGAGGGCCACCTTCTCTTATCTCAATAATATCACCATTTGTGAACACTCTCTGGAAGACCATGACGCCAACCACCAGAGGTTTCTCCACATGGCTAAGGCCCTGAATCTCATGTACAACTGCGGTAACAGCATGTTCCAGAAGAAATGTCTGGCAAACCCGACCTTTGTGGAGGAGAATGGCCCCAATCGAATGTGCCCTCTGTTAGATGTCTTGATACCGAAGACCATGAAAGCCTTAAGGAGGTGCCTGGGCTTCTTCTTCTACACCCAGTGGGTCCTTCACCTCGTAGATAAAGCCGCCCCCTCTTAAAATCCACCTCATTCCCATTATCGGTCAAAGCCCAGGCAGCTTTCAACTACATTCAGAGCTCTTTTCAAAGGCCACCTTGCATGCGGTGGATGAGAACACACCCTTCCAGATGGAAAGTGATGCCTCAGATGTAGCTCTGGCTGCTACCCTTGACCAGGTGGGCAGGCCGTTTGCTTTTTTTCCCACATCCTACAAGGCCACAAGCTTTACATATCAGGGAAGAAAGAGGCTCAAGCCATTGTAGAGGCCACCCCCAAGGCACTGGAGGCATTACCTGGCTGGCAGAAAATTTACACTGCTCACCGACCAGCATTTATGTTTAAAGGGGAAAAATAAAGAATGATAAGACGCTAAGTGGAAGATCGAACTCTCCAGCTATAATTATGACATATCAAACAGGCCAGGTACTCTCAATGAACCTCCAGATGCCCTGTTGCGAGGAAGCTGTGCCTCTGCACACACCAGCCAGTTGTGGTCACTGCACGATGAGCTTTGCCACCTGGACATCACTCACATGGCTCATTTCATCAAGGCATGCGACCTGGCCTACACCATTGAGGACATCAGAAAATGACCAGGTCCTGCCAGGTCTGTGTGGAGTGGAAGCTGCACTTCTGCCGCCCCGATAAAGCACATCTGATAAAGGCATCCCACCCTTTTGAATGACTCATTGTCAATTTCAATGGTCCCCTCCCTTCCCCCAAATATTCACGTTTTCTGTTCACCATCCCCTGCCCAGACTTGACCACCACCATGGTCATCAGGGCCTTGCACTCTATTTTCACCCTGCTCTGGTATCCAAGCTATATCCATAGTGTCCAGGACTCATTATTTATAAGCGAAGAGCTACACCAGTACCTGCTCGTAAGTGACTAGCTACAATCCTCGGGGGAATGGACAAGTTGAAAAAGAGAGTGTGACTGTATGGAAGGCCATGAAATTGGCTCTCTGGTCCAAAGTCCTTCCAGATTCACGCTTGCAAGAAGTCCTACCCACGGTGCTCCACTCCATAAGGTTGCTCCTCTTCACTGCGACCAACACATGGTCAAAAGCTTATGTTCACAATCCAGAGAAAATCTACGCCTGGGACTACTCTCCCGGTTTGGCTAATGGCACCAAGGCCAGTCCTGCTGAGAAAGCACATGAGGAGGAGCAAGACAGACCCCCTGATTGAGAGGTGCACCTGCTGCACGCCAACCCAACATCAGCCTATGTGGCATACCCTGATGGCAGAGAGGACACCATCTCGATCAGAGACCTGACACCCACCAGAATTGAGGATTCAATGTCTCAAACGAGCCAGGAACTACCAAGTACCCCACTCAGGGTTCTAGAGGACATTGCTCGGGAAGTGGTCCAATCCACCCCGCAATCAGAGCCGGAACCCTCAAGACCCACTGACTCTGTACCACAGGGGTTCCAGAAAGTTCAAGAAGCCCAAAATCCTCCAGTACTCAGGCACTCAACCAGAATAACTAGACCCCCTGACAGACTGAACTTGTAAATAGTTGTAAGCTATTAGTTTTTTTTAAAATATGATCTCTGTTTTCACCCACAGGTTCTTTTCTGTAGGAAGGGGTGAATGCAGTGAACTGGAATTCGCTGTCTATGTATTGTTCTGATGGCTGACTCCTCTCCTGGTTCCACCCTCACGTACCCCGATATAAACTCTGGCTTTCCCACTGTGGTGATATGTAGTTACACCACTAGGCCACCAGAGGTCATCCTTTATCTCTCTTCTCTTTGGCTTGGCTTCGCAGACGAAGATTTATGGAGGGGTAAATGTCCAAGTCAGCTGCAGGCTCGTTTGTGGCTGACAAGTCCGATGCGGGACAGGCAGACACGGTTGCAGCGGTTGCAGTGGAAAATTGGTTGGTTGGGGTTAGGTGTTGGGTTTTTCCTCCTTTGTCTTTTGTCAGTGAGGTGGGCTCTGTGGTCTTCTTCAAAGGAGGTTGCTGCCCGCCGAACTGTGAGGCACCAAGATGCACGGTTTGAGGCGATATCAGCCCACTGGCGGTGGTCAATGTGGCAGGCACCAAGAGATTTCTTTAGGCAGTCCTTGTACCACTTCTTTGGTGCACCTCTGTCACAGTGGCCAGTGGAGAGCTCGCCATATAACACGATCTTGGGAAGGCAATGGTCCTCCATTCTGGAGACGTGACCTACCCAGCGCAGTTGGATCTTCAGCAGCGTGGATTCGATGCTGTCGGCCTCTGCCATCTCGAGTACTCCGATGTTAGGGATGAAGTCACTCCAATGAATGTTGAGGATGGAGCGGAGACAACGCTGGTGGAAGCGTTCTAGGAGCCGTAGGTGATGCCGGTAGAGGACCCATGATTCGGAGACGAACAGGAGTGTGGGTATGACAACGGCTCTGTATACGCTAATCTTTGTGAGGTTTTTCAGTTGGTTGTTTTTCCAGACTCTTTTGTGTAGTCTTCCAAAGGCGCTATTTGCCTTGGCGAGTCTGTTGTCTATAGACCTTGTCTATAAAGTAGTCCAGAGTTCCAGTCTAGCCTTCCAGGTTCGTCTTGCAGAGAGACAAGACCCTCTTAGTGTACATATTAGTTTATTAAAGCTGTCTTATACTCGCACTGCTGGTCTGGTTATTGTCAGTACACCCACCTTACCTCAGATTCACCTGAGGACTATTCTGTCTACCGGCATTGATTGCAAGCTATTAAAAGTGTGTTTGAACTCCTTACTTGTCTCTGAGAGGTATCAGTCGTGTTACATTGGTTTGTTTCTCTCTGACAGAAATTACAGCATTTAGAAGAGGAGAAAAACCAAGAGATCACTGCACTTCGCCAGACCATTCGCAATCTTGAAGAGCAGCGAGATCGCAGCCACTCCTTGCAACTGAAACGCAGAAGGTTTTAGTATCAACTTACTCTGACACAGAGGTTTGTTGAACAGGAATTGTGGGTGAAGGACATGTGTGGTTCTGACCCACACTTGGTTTCCCAAAGGGCTTGATTGATGTGGGGAAATGCACATACAGTCTTTAATTCTGGATATGTTTGAGAGAAAAGACCTGCTATTTGTACTCACATCTTGCTCATTCACTTCCACTGAGGTCAATGGGACTGATGTGGGAATTGAGTGAACTGGACGCCATCACTCCTACATACCAGGAACTAGAAATGAATTTCCCTCCTGGTTTGTTCAGACACATATTTCAACTTGTACGGTTGAGTTCTTTCATTCATTGTTAAGTGAGTTTAAATAAATGTTATAATTGTGATGGAGTATTTTTAATGAAATTTGGTTGGTGGAATGGGCGAGAGACAGTGTTTAGGGCAACATTACAGCTCGTGATGGTATGGACAGGTTGGCTAAATGAGCACACTTATTCAGAAAGGAGGTGACACAGTTTGGCAGAAAGAATAAGAAACAATATAGAGCAAATAGTTTACTTCTAAAGGTTATGCAGGAACAAATGGATTTGGGTTTGTGCCTACATTAATAGCAGAAAAAGTTGAAAGATAGTTAGTGGAGTTTATAGGATTTTGAAATTCCTAAATAGAGGAAGAAGCGCCACGGTTAGTGTAGCGGTTAATGTCATGCTATTATAGCCCCAGCAACTTGGCTTTGAACCCAGCGCTGTCTGCAAGGAGTTTTGTTCTCCCCATGTCTGCATGGGTTTCCTCCCACATTTCAGAACAATGGAGTAATAGGTTAATTGGGCGGCATGAGCTCATGGGCTGAAGCAAACAACAATTTGCTAGAGGAATTCAGCAGGTGGAACAGTATCTCTGGCAGAGAAGGAATTGTGGAGCTTTCGGATGGAAATCCTTCATTAGCACTGATCATGGAGGGGGAAGATGACCAGTATAAGGATGAGAGGATTGTTAGATCAGGGAGATTGAAGGAGGATAGAGGATGGGGAGGATTGGAAGGTCGAGACGTGTGAGAGCTGCTGCTGGTGGGTGATGAGTGAGAACAGCAGTGTTGCAGCATGATAAATAATGGTAGTGATGGGAACCATCAGGGAGAGGTCAAGAGCAGGTGAGATGATGATGGTGAGAGTTTATTGGCATATACATAAGTACAATGTATATGGTGGATGATGCAAAGATAGGTGGAGGAAGTGGTAGGGTTGATCAAACAGGGAGACAGCAGAAAGAATTAGATGAGAAGAATGGGCAGAGAAGTGGCAAATGAAATACAATGTCGGAAATTGGACGGTCGGGCACTTGGTAGAAGGAATAAATGGGCCGAGTGTTTTCTAAACAGGAAGAAAATTGAAATTTCCCAGATGCAAATGGACCCGGGAGTCCTCATACAGGAGAGCCTGAAAGTGAACTTGCAGGTTGAGTTGGTGATGAAAAAGGCAAATGTGATGCTGGCTTTCATTTCAAAAAAAAGGGATGTTGAGGCTTTATAAGGCCCTGGTGAGACCTCCCGTGGAGAATTATGCACAGTTTTGGGCTCCTCCTTTAAGAAAGGATGTACTGGTGTTAGAGAGGTTATCACTCTTGGCCTGAACTCGTTGGAATTTAGGAGAATGAAACATTTTGAATGTTGAAAGGCATGGGCAGAGAAGATGTAGAAAGGTTGTTTCCCAGGGTGGGAGACTCTCGGACAAGGGTATAACACTTCAGGATTTAAGGGTTTGCTTACAATTGTGTGGTTAAAAAATTGGCTTGTAGGTAGAAAGCAGAGAATAGTATGGAAGGAAAATATTCTGCCTGGGGGTCGGTGACTAGTGGAGGGGCCACAGGAATCTATTCTGGGTCCCCTGCTCTTTGTGATTTTTATAAATGAAGAGCCAGAAGGATGGGTCAGTAAGTTTCCAGGTAACACAAACTTTGGAGGAGACATGGATGGAGCTGAAGGTTGACGAAGGTTACAAGAAGATATAGACAGGATGAAAAGTTGGGCAGAAAAGTGGCAGATGGAATTCAATCCGAATAAGTGTGAGGTGATGTACTTTGGAAGGACAAACCAGAAGGCTGAGCCTAAGGATAATAATTGGCTCCTTAAGAAGGTGAATGAACAAAGGGACCCTGGGGTCCAAATCTATACATCCCTCAAGGTTGCCGCACAGGTTGATAGGATAGTTAAGAAGGCCTATGGGATGCTGGGATTCGTTAATAGGGGATTGAATTCAGGAGTAGAGTTGCAACTCTAACAATCTCTGGTAAGACCACACTTAGAGAATTGTCTTCAGTTCTGGTCACCTCATTATAGGAAGGATGTGGAAGCTATGGAGAGAGTACAGAGGAGATTCACCTGGATGTTGCTGGACTGGGAAACAAGTCTCATGAGGCAAGGTTAGCAGAGCTGGGACTTTTCTCTTTGGAGTGTTCTATGTTGCACCTCCTGCAATTACAGGGAAAAGTGCTAGTGGACGGGCAGGAGTGGGATGAACAGATGGGAGTTGCAGCGGGAGTGGTCCCTGCAGAAAGAATGAATTGGCGGGGAAGAGAATATGTTGCTTGTAGGGGGATGACAATGGAGCTGGTAGAAATGCCAAAGGATGATGTGCTGGATACTGAGGCAAGTGTGGTGAAAGGTGAGGATTAGGGGAGTGCTATCCCTGTTCTGTTTGGGTCGGGGGTTTGGGTGATGGAAATCTGAGGAATGTAGGAAATGCAGGAGGGGGCTTGATCAACCAAAGCAGAAAGGAAGCCACATTTCCTGAAAAAGGTCATTTCAGATATCCTGGAATGGAAGACCTCATCTTGAAAGCAGATTTGGCAGAGACAGAGAAAATGGGAGAAAGAGGTGGATGGAAAGAGATGTAGTCCAGATGGCCTTTGGAGTCAGGGGTTCTATAGTAAGAGGATAGTTTGTCTTCTGAGATAGTAACACAGATCCATAAAGGGGAGAGAAGTGTCAGAAATGGTCCATGTGAATTTGAAAGCAGGAAAAGAAATGAGTGGCAAAAATGGTAAGGTTCTACATGGGACCAGGGAGCTGTTGTCGATATAATGGAGCAAAGGCTGTTCCACGTGGCCAATGAGTCTTTGGAGATGATGCCAGCACCCATAGATGTACCTTTACAGGAGGTGGGGTGAATCGAAAGGGAAGTTGTTGAAAGTGGAATGTGTTCTGCCAGGTGGAGGGGAACCATAAGACCATATGACATAAGAGCAGAAATAGGCAATGAGTCTGTCCTGCCATTCTGTCATGATCTGATCCATTTTCACACAGCCCTATTCCCCACCTTCTCCACATAATCTGTGATATCTTAGCTAATCAAGAACCTATCAATCTTTGCCTTAAATACATCCAAAGACTTGGCCTCCACAACTGCCTGTGGCAACAAATTCCACAGGTTCACCTCCCTCTGGCTGAAGAAATTCCATAGAACGTTACAGCACAGAAAACAGATGATTCGGCCCCTCTAGTCTGTGCAACCATCATTCTACTTGTCCCATTGACCTGCTTCCATTCCATAACCCTCCAGATCTCTCCCATCAATATATTTATCCAATTTATTCTTAAAACTTGTTAGAGCCTATATTCACCACATCAGATGGCAGCTCATTCCACACTCCCATCACTCTCTAATGAGTTAAGTTTCCCAAAATGTTTCCCCTTTCAGCTTAGAACTATGACCTTTCATATTTATCTCCTCCACTCTGTCTATACCTTTCATAATCTTGTAAATTTCAATCAATATCCCCTCATTCTTCTACGCTCCAAGAAATAAAATCCTAACCTGTTTAATCTTTCCCTGTAACTCAACTCCTGAAGACCCAGCAACATCAAAGTAAATTTTCTCTGCACTCTTTCGATCTTATTGATATCTCTCCTGAGGTTGGCGACCAGAACTGCACATAACATTTCATATTTGGCCTCACCAATGTTTTAAGCAACTTCAACATAATATCCCAACTCCTGTACTCAATACTTTGATTTATAAAGGCTAAGATGCCAAAAACTCTCTTTACAACCCTGTCCATCTGTGATGCCACCTTCAGGTATCTGTATTCTCAGATCTCTTTGCTCCTCCACACTCCGCAGTGGCCTACCATTTACTATATATGTCCTATGTTGGTTTCCCCTCCAAAAATGCAGCACCTCACATCTGTCTGCATTAAACTCCATCTACCTTTTTTTGCCCATTCTCCCAATTGGTCCAGACCCCTCTTCAAGCCTTTAAATTCTTCCTCACTGTCCACATCGTCTCCAATCTTAGTGTCTTCAGCAAACTTGCTGATCCAATTGACCACATTATCATCCAGATCATTGATATAGATGACAAACAACAATAGTCCCAGCACTGATCCCCGAGGCACACCACTAGTTCACAGGCCTCCAGTCTGAGAAGCAATCATCCACCACCACTCTCTGTTTTCTCTCTCTGTCAATTCTGAATCCAGTTTACAACCACTCCATGAATACCTAGTGTCATAACCTTCTGAAATAACCTCTGTAATCCACGTCGAAAGAACCAAAGACTTGTTGATCCAAACCAAGGCTTTTATTAACTAAAAGACTGGAGCATATCACAAGTAGGTCAACCAGTCCAGAATGACCTGGTCTGGCTAAGACCTACCAGTAGGTGTGACTACACTCTCAGCCAATCACAGTCATCCTACACTTTTCCTTTCTTTGGCTTGGCTTCGCGGACGAAGATTTATGGAGGGGTAAAGTCCACGTCAGCTGCTGGCTCGTTTGTGGCTGACAAGTTCAATGCGGGACAGGCAGACACGGTTGCAGCGGTTGCAAGGGAAAATTGGTTGGTTGGAGTTGGATGTTGGGTTTTTCCTCCTTTGTCTTTTGACAGTGAGGTGGGCTCTGCGGTCTTCTTCAAAGGAGGTTGCTGCCCGCTGAACTGTGAGGCGCCAAGATGCATGGTTTGAGGCGATATCAGCCCACTGGCGGTGGTCAATGTGGCAGGCACCAAGAGCTTTCTTTAAGCAGTCCTTGTACCTCCTACACTACTATCTGTACATATGGTGATTGGAGACACATTGGTGATAGAATCTGTACTATCACAACCTCCCATGTGGGTCCTTGTTGAAGGCCTTACTAAAGTCCATGTAGACAACATCCACAGCCTTTTCTTTATCCACCTTCTTGGTAACTTTCTCAAAAAACTCTACAAGATTCTTGAAACACGACCTACCACGCACAAAACCATGCCGACTTTCCTTAATCAGCCCATGGGTGTCCAAGTAGCTCCATATCCTATCTCTCAGAACTCCTTCCAATTTACCTACTACTGACATCAGGCTCACTGGACTATAATTACCTGGTTACTTTTGGAGCCTTTATTAAACAGGACAACATGAGCTACCCTCCAATCCTCTGGCACCTCACCCTTGGCTAAGGTCATTTTGAATTTATCTGCCAGGCCTGGGGGAATTTGTCTACCTTTATTCGCTGTAAGGCAGTAAGCACCTCCTCCTCTTTAATCTCTATATGTTTTATGTCACTACTTCTGGTTTCCCTTCCTTCCTTATACACTGTGCCAGTTTCCTGAGTAAACACTGATGCAAGAAAACTGGCAGAAGGAAGTGGAGGGATGGAGATGTCTAAAGATTAATCCACAACATGCGACTCTATGTCATCGCTGGTAAATTTTCTGCCTGCTGCAATCCAATGAGCCAGGTGTTCCATGCAGAGTTTGTATGTTCTCCCTCTGACCACGTAGACATTGCGGATTTCCTCAGGGTACTCTGGTTTCCTTCACATGTCAGTAGATTGAGGGTAAAATCCCGACAACGTGAAGATGAGCACAGCAGTTGGGGTAGAATCAGCAGAAAGTTAATCGGAATGTATGGAAAATAAAGCAGGACAAGTGTAACTGGGTGCTGAATGGTGAACGTTGATTCGCTAAGCTGTCAGGGTGACCTCATAAAGGTTTAGAAGGTGAATATTCATGGTATTTTCCCCAAGGCAGGGAAACCAAACTCGTAAAAATGTTTAGATTTAAGGTACAAGGGAGGGAAATGCAGAAGGGATCTGAGTTTTTCACACACAGGGGTGGTGGTGGGCCTGTGGAATGAGCTGTCAGAAGAAGTGGCCGCAGAGATTACCCTACAGAGAAGGAGACCACGGCGGATGACCAGCAAGGGCTCAGCGGCTGAGAGACCCACATAGTTTGTTGTCATTTTTGTTCTTGTCACATCTCTTCATCTCTCTGTCTGTTTTGTAGTTGTTTTGCAAATTTTCGTGCTTCTTCCGGATCCGAGAATAGTTTGTTTTGCTACCCCGGAATAACTATTTTAAGTACCGCTGGGTATTTTAACATAAATTTATAACCTTTTTTCCATTGGGTCATTTTTGCTGAATTGAACTCCTTCCTCTTCTTCAGGAGTTCAAAACTTATATCTGGATAGAAAAAAATTTTTGACCCTTGTATTCCAGTGGTTTTTTGTCTTCCTTTATTTTATTCATTGCCTTCTCCAATATATTTTCTCTTGTTGTGTATCTTAGGAATTTTACTAGAATGGATCTTGGTTTTTGTTGTGGTTGTGGTTTAGGGGCTAATGTTCTGTGTGCCCTTTCTATTTCCATTTCTTCCTGTAATTCTGGTCTTCCTAGGACCCTGGGGATCCATTCTTTTATAAATTCTTTCATATTTTTGCCTTCTTCATCTTCCTTAAGGCCCACTATCTTTATATTGTTTCTTCTATTATAATTTTCCATTATATCTATCTTCTGAGCTAACAGCTCTTGTGTCTCTTTAACTTTTTTGATTCTTCTAATTTCTTTTTTAAGTCCTCTACTTCCATTTCTACGGCTGTTTCTTGTTCTTCCACTTTGTCCACTCTTTTTCCTATATCTGTCATGATCTTCTCTAATCTATTCATTTTTTCTTCTGTACTTTTTATTCTTCTTTTTATTTCACTGAATTCCTGTGACTGCCATTCTTTTACTGATTCCATATATTCTTTAAAAAAATATATATCCATGTACTTGCCCTTCCCTTCATATTCCATTTGTCTGTGTTCTTCCTCTTCTTCTACTGAGCCCACTCCAGGATCTGTGTCCTTTACCTCTGTCTCTTCTGGTTTTCTTGTTGGGTTGTTTGTTTTATTTTGTTGGGTATTTTTGGTCTTCTTATTTTTATTAGAAGTGTCTTGGTGCTGGTCTTCTTCCTCTGAGTTGGTCATCTGTTGTTACTTTGATTTCTTATTTTTACTCTCTTCCTTCTTGTTCTCGTTATGTTCTATGTTTTCCTGTTGAGAGTCTTGCTGTTGTGTTGTAGTTGCCTGTTTCAGCTTTGGAGATTTACTCCTCAGCGGGTCCCCCCTCCCGTCAATGTTATTTTTGTTGCGCATTTTTGTTTGGCTCTGTGAGCCATTTTTGTAGTCCCGAGTTTGGGGCTTTGACTGACCTCAGGGAGCGGGCTTCTCTCTCCGCGGCGGGCCTCCTCGTACCGGTATGGCCTTCACCTTCTTCTTTTCTTCCCGTTATTTTTGGTTTTTCTTTCTTAGCTGCCATTTTCTCTACACTTTCACTTTATGGTTTTTATGTTTGTGCCTTTGTTTTTTCTCTATCTTTTTTTAACTTTTCTGGAGAGGGCTGGAGTTCCCCGACCGGCCACTACTCCATCACGTGACTCCTCCTATGGGACATATGTTCTTGACAATAAGTATGTTGTCTAGGTATATGAACTAAAGTCGAGATTGCATCCCACTCTGTCCATTAAATGTTGAAAAGTCTGCACGGCATTCTTGAGCCCAAAAGGCATCCTTCTGAATTCAAAAAAGCCATCCGGGTGGACTGGGATCTGATGATACTCCCGGACCAGGTCCACCTTGGAAAAGATGCAGGCTCCCTGCAGGTTGACGCAAAGTCCTGTAAATGCAGTACCAGATAGCGATCTGGTGCGGTAACCTCATTCAACTGCAGGGTCTCCCTCCACCTGCGGTACCATGTGGAGTGGGGAGGCCCAGGAGCTATCAGACCCTTGTTCAATACCTATGTCGTCCATCCTTTCAAACTCCTCTTTGGGCAGACGAAATTTATCTGGAGGGAGCCTGTGAGCTCTGGCAGTGTCCCTTTAGTTGATATGTGGTGCTGCACCTCATTCAGCATTGCCGAGGTGAATTTTGGCATAATTATTCCAGGAAATTTGCCTTCAGTCTTGAAAATACATTCTCAGAAAGAGTAATAGAGTCTAAATGTGGGGCTGGCAGCTTGGCCTCACCTAGGGCGAAGGTCTGGAAAGTATTGGTATGACGAGCCTTCGTCTCATTCAATCAACCAGCAGCTGTTTGCTCCAAGAAAATCAGCTCCCAGTAGCGGTTTTGCGACAGCGGCCAATGTGAACATCCAAGTGAACTTAGTATCACCGAATTGAAGCGGGATCCTTCCCATGCCAAGTGTCTGGATACTACTGCAATTTGCAGCCTTCCATAATGGCCTGAGTTTTCTGTTATGTGTGCCACGCCCTGAAGACGGAAGCATGCTGATCTCAGCCCCGAAACACCAGCCAGAATGTCTATCCCACACATATAAAAGGTTGTCTCGATGGCCAGATGCTGCAACCATTAGTGACAGCTGACACCAGCGTTTCCTTGAAATGCACAGGGAGATCAGCAGCAGCGAGCTTCTGCGCCCCATTGTTAATGGTAGAAACACCAATGGGTACTATCTTCAACCCGTTGTCTCCTATCCCACTGGCATTCTGACAATGGATTTGATCGACTCTGCTGCCGATCTAATGTTGGACTTGCACTGTCCCGCTGCTGTGAGCGGGATCTGGTGACTTGTCCTATGGGTGTCACGCTTTCTTGCTTACCCATCATAGAATGTAAGCGTGGTCTGAAACTCTCTGTGGGTCACTGAAATCTCATTGGCTAGCAGTATGTGGATATCTTCTGGCAACTGCTCCAAGAAAGCCTGCTCGAACATGAGGCAGGGCCTATGGTCTTCAGCTAATGCCAGCATTTCATTCATGAGCGTGGAAGGGGTCCTGTCTCCCGAGCCATCCAAGTGAAGTAAATGGGTTGCTTGCTCATGTCATGAGAGGCCAAAAGTAGAGATGAGCGGACTCCTGAGCACCATTTACTTGCCCTCCTCCTGCAGAAAGTCGGAAACTCAATATGCCATCTCTTGATCCAGGGCACTTACAACATAGTAGTACCGAATGGAATCAGATGTTATCTTCCCCAACTGGAATTGGGCTTCTGCTTGGTCAAACCATACATGTGGTTGTGAGGTCCAAAATGTAGGCAGTTTCAGAGCCACGGCATCCATCGAAGAAAAACTTTCTATGAAGGGGTCCAAATATCATTTGGACTATCGGGGTCACCAATGTAGCAAAGTATTCTCTATTGAGCTACTATAGATGTACATGTTGTGGAATTGCTGTACACATTCTCGAGTTGATGCATGCACGGGGAAGTTGATGTACACCCTGTGGAAGCTTGTGCATGCTGGGCTTATATATATCATTGCTTCTGTCACATGGACCAAAAGTGACATCATCAGTGACATCATCAGCCCAGATATAAACCTGTGTGGATGCAGGTCAATTTCCAGCATTTTCCACAGCACACCCACCATTTTGGGAGCCGGTTCGCTCGCTGGTGTAATGGAATATATATTTGGGAGATAATTGGTAAAATTAGAGTAGGTTACATACATACACACATTTTAAAATACTGAAGAATTCATATTCAGTGAACATTACAGAAACTATGGAGAATGCTAAGCACATTTCACAAGCAGGTGCTAATTGAAATGATGTCATCAAATGAATCGACTGGAGACAGGTTGTCTGTGTTGAACATTTTTACAAGGCTTCTGACCTTTCTGCAAAGGGCTCACTACACTCAAAGGTAATTGAGAAGTTTTCTTTACCTAAGACAACAGATGGGAGCAAAAGACTAACTCCTATTATTTGCTGGAGAAGGTGGGGGGATTTTGCAAGTGAGAGAGTCACATGGATGAAGAGAGAGAGAGAGAAAGAGACTGAACAGTCACAGCTGAAGCAAGCAGGAAAAGCTTGTTGGAACTGAAACAGAAAGCTCCAGAGCGGTGGATGGCTGGAAGTGCTATCTGTCTAATGTTTCTCTTGGAATAAGTGGAACAGAAAGGAATTCTGTGGTCGCCGGAAAGAAAGAGGTTCTCATCTGGAAAACCCTGATGGGGCAAGTTTCATCAGCGAGACATTGAGGTGACTAATGGACTAATGGTGGTACCTCAGTTGTGGAAATTCTGGAACAACAAATCTCTCTCTAAAAACCCTATGAGAACCTTCCTGAGCGGTAAACATTTACCTTTCGAGCACCAAAGCCTGGTGAACTTTATCCATGTTAAATTCTGTGCACAGTATAAGGATTGCCTGCAACCGCGAACTTGGAAGAATGAGAAGTGAGATTGAACTGTGAACCAAATAACTTTTCTTAAATTTACGCACACATCACATACACTTGCGCTTAGAATTAGAAGGGGGTTAAATTAGGTTAGTTAAGTTAATAGTGATAAGTTAAAGTTTGATTCTGTTTTCATGTTTAAAGATAATTAAAAACAATTTTTGCTTAAGTAACTACTTGTTGGTGAATGTTTATTGCTGTTGGGTTTTGGGGCCTTTGGGCTCATAACACTGGTAAACAGGTCATCACATGACATTCAATACTGATCGTGGAAAGATGCTGTCCCTCCTACTCATAGTCAGTGGCTGTCAGATATGATGACATATTAAACTTTGGAAAATATCAGTAATGTAATGGGATAATTTTTTTAATTTATGGGGTCCTTTTAACAATTAGTTTCATAATTTATGATTACGCTGATATTGTTTTATGATTTGTTGTTATATTGTTCGTCCTTCGTAGTTGAAGATGTCCATGACTTAAACTGCTGCTTTGCCACTCCCCCATCGCCACAGGACTTTAGGTGTTGCGCGTTGGGTTAAGTCATGACTTGCACTTGACTTGGATTAAAGTGAGGGAGAGTTGTGCAGGCGTCAGCCTCACTCTCTCACCTGGGCCTATCTGGACCCAGTGGCAAGACATAGTCAAGATGGCTGGAGACAGGTCAGGATGCATTGGATGGCCAGCAATGTTCTGTATGTGTCTCACTGTGCCCTCTTAGCACTCCACAACGCATGCTGAGAATCGCCTTTCTGCCCATTGAACCAGTGATGGTTTCTTCCGCACAGTCCACCGAATCCAGGCTTCACACGCTAGGTCTTCTCCACACGGTAGTAAATTATATGCAAAGGCCAACAATTTCGGAAGGCAGAAAATTGATTTTGTAGAATAGTAATATCTTTTTGTTTGTCTTTTTCAATTAACAATTTTATATTTGTTTAAGTGTGTGTTTTTTTTTGTATTTCTTTTTGTCTTTTTTGTTAAAGTATTATGTTCATATAAGTTTTTTTACATATAATGATTACACCTGAATATTCATTTTTATGTGCTTACCCTGTTTTATGCCTTTTACTTGTTTATTATTATTGAAAACAATAAAAATATTGTAAAAGTAAAAAGATTTTTACCCAGAGAGTGGTGAGTACTGTAAGGTAAAACATCATGAGATGGGAATGTGTAAGGAGTTACCTTGTACAGGGCTGTAACAAGATGTGAATGCATCCTTGTACTTACAAGATAAGAGAGACATTGATGGATTGAGAGGCAGGAAGCTAGCAGGGAAAGGATAGCAACAGTTTTAGTCATTGGACAAGTAATGATATGATGATGTTCTAAGCATGTATCCAAGGGTATAAAAAATCACCATTTTGCTGATAACGGCAGAATGCATTCTCCGACTAACATGGTTAGTTGCAAGTGTTACAATCCGGTAATAAAGAACAAAGAACCCTGATTTCGACTCAGCCTGGTGTTTGTCTCACTCATTCATGAACAAAGCAGACCTAACAGTACCTGTAACACACTGACAAAGAGAATGGTGGGTAAGAGTCACTCACAGCATTTAAGAAGGGGCTGCACTAGAAGTGGCTGACTGGTGGTGGGCCTCAGGGATCAGTGTTGTTTATTGTCTAAATCAGTGATCTGGATAATAATATAGTAAAGTGGATCAGCATATTTCCTGATGACACTAAGATTGGAGGTGTGGTGGACAGCAAAGGAGGTTTTCAAAGCTTGCAGAGGGATCTGGACCAGGTGGAAAAATGGGATGAAAAATGGTAGATGGAATTTAATGCAGAAAAGTGTGAGGTGTGGCATTTTGGAAGGACAAACCAAGAAAGGACGTACATGGTAAATGGTGAATGGACGGGCACTGAGGAGTGCGGTAGAACAGAGGGATCTGGGAGTACAGATACATAATTCCCTGAAAGTGGCGTAACAGGTGGACAGGGTTGTAAAGAGATCTTTTGGCATCTTGGCCTTCACAAATCAAAGTATTGAGTACAGGAATTGAGATGTTGTGGTAAAGATGTATAAGACATTAGTGAGGCCAAATATGAAATATGTGTGCAGTTTTGGTCACCGAACTACAGGAAAGATATCAATAAGATAGAAAGAGTGTAGAGAAGATTTACTAGGATGTTGCCCAGACTTCAGGAACTGAGTTACAGGGAAAGGTTAAACAGATTAGGACTTTATTCCCAGGAGCGTAGAAGAATGAGGGGAGATTTGATGGAGGTATTTAAAATGATGAGGGGGACAGACAGAGTAGATGTAGATCGGCTTTTTCCACTGAGGGTCAATGAGATTCAATCAAGAGGACATGGGTTGAATGAAAGAGAGGGAGCAGGGTCAGCATCAAGGGGGGGGGGGTTATCCACGGGCATTGCCCTCCCAAACAAGGTGCTGTGCTTCACCATATGGTCGTGGCCATCACAGTCTGTCAGACCCATCCCCACCCCTTCTCGCGTCACTAGCATCTAGTTTGATACATGCTAACAATGCTCCACTCACCCCAGTCCACGACTAGTGATGCCTGATGCAATAAAAGGAGTGTCTTCATCGCCTACATCAGAGGGGCAGTTCCGGCATCCAATAGCACTGATTCCCCCTCCCAGTCGACAGGTAGGTCCTGGCTAGCACCCCAGCGCTCCCCCCAAACATTTGTCCTGGCTAAACCCTGAGTGGGTGTATGGTATGAGCTGCGAGCTGAAGAGAGGAATATGGGCTCACTTTTAAGAAGAATTTGGACAGGAACATAGATGGGAGAGGTATGCAGGGCTATGGACTGGGTGCAGGTCAGTGGGACCTGTTCTTTGTCCAATTCTTTTATAATAATCACAGAACAGACCCATACGAAACTGCACATCTCCAAATGGAATACATTCCATCCACCACCACCCACTGCTTTTTCTAGACTAGCCAATTTCAAATCCATGAGGCCAAGGTTCCATAGATCATACGCCCATGACTTTTTGAATGACCCTGCCATTGGGGATCTTGCCAAACACTTCATTAAAATCCATATACAGCATATCCACCACCCTACCTTCATTAGGACAAGTGGGCACAACTTCAGGATTGAAATCCATCCACTTAGAACAGAGATGCGGGGGAATTCTTCACCCAGAGGGTGGTGAATCTATGGAGTTTGTTGTCACAGACGGTTGTGGAGGCCGGGTCATTGGGTGCTTTTAAGGCAGAGGTTGATATGTTCTTGATTAGTCAGATTATCAAGGGTTATGGGGAGAAGGCCAGGCAGTGAGGCTGGGTGGAAAATGGATCAGCTCATGATTAAATGTTGGAGCAGACTCAATGGGTCTGTTTCTGCTCCTATGTCTTTTGGTTTCTTCTTGGAAAATGGTATGTGTGCGTTAAGTTCATCCTTTTATTAAATATGATTAAGGTGAAGTGTGGAGGCTGAAAAGATTAACCAATATTAAATGTAGTGAAACATGAAAGTCTACAGACGCTGTGATTGTAGTAAAATCACCGAAATGCTGGAGGTACTCAGCTGGCGTTTTCAGCGTCTATAGGAGACAAAGATGTAGTATATTGCCAATGTTTCAGGCCTGAGCCTTTCTTCAAGGAATTGAACCCTTCTTCCTTGAAGAAGGGCTCAGGCCCAAAACATTGGCAATATATCTATGGACGCTGAAAAGACCAACCGAGTTTCTCTTTTTGGTGTGTTGTAGCAACATTAAATGTAACCTGACCGTTGGTAGATCTATTCTTAAACATGTGCTGACACCAAGAATGATTTCAAGAAGCAGTCTTTTTTATTGACATCTTCTTACCCTTCCTGTGGATCTTCGAGGAGATGTAATCTGCCTGCATTTGCCATACAGGGATTTCAGGTAAACTAGGGTTGCTGTTTTCCTAGTAAACTATCATGGAATATGGCACCTGCTGTCAAACTCATCACAAATAATCATTCATTGGTTTTAACCAAAGGGCAAACGTGGTCTGCGAGCTGAATATCGATAGTTGCGTTCAACGATTTCTTTGATGGATGTTAAAGCAAATGAGAGTGTGAAGTTACTGCGAGGTGGGATTCAGCCCCAAGCAAGAGCTTTTTTCAATTCCAGCAACTTCAGGCATTATTTGCTAAATTGTTAAGAAATGTTCTGGCTTGTTTCATTTGCAGGTATTTGAGAAGAAGACACAAAGCAGAGGAATTTTTTTCAAAATCATCGCAGGAAAAAAAATTGATGGATCAGAAACGTAAATTCACCAGTATAGTTGTGCATGTGGCAGATTATCGAGATTAGCTTCTCTTTTTTTTAAACTCATCTTCCCTTTGTGTTTGTCTTACATCAGATAACAGCTACTATCGTGTAGTTTGTGCTGCTTTCCTCACAGAAACAACCGCAACTGGGGGAAAATAGCAAGTTAGAGAAGGACTAACCTGAAGTTTATACTGATCGGGTAGGTACTACTGTTTGGTAGCTGATTGCTCCTCATGATGGAATGAGGGGTATCTCAAAGCTGAAATCTAAAAGATTTCAATGCTTTATGAAAGCAGACAGCAGTCTACTGCTGCCCATTTTGTCACTTTCTGTCAGGTGGTCATTGCATCTGGCCTGCCCGGGTTCGCATGGGTCAGAGACCCAACAGCATTTGTCACTGTCAGGATTCAGACAGGTTCTTCCCGTTGACTTCTGCCTGTCACTGTCAGGACGACGACCGTGCCCTGCATTGTCAAGACACTTTCTTACCAGAAGCGCTTTGACGCTGCAGTTGGCGACAGTATCATCATCACCTGATCCCTGCTGGGACTGACATGGCATCTGGTCGTCAGAAGGACTTCCTCTTGCATGGCAGTGAATTTCTTCACAGACCACTCTGTTGGTGCGGTTCACCCGTGGTGGCAGAGTCGTGGCCTCCCTCTTCCCTTGATTGTGAGCTCTCTAAATGCTTGTGCTGCTTATGATGGTGGCCATGACCACCTTGTTCTAACTGGATGTGCTGGGTTCTGTTCTGGGGGAGAGAGCCCGTTGCAGCCTTTTTATGGGAGTTATGGGGGTGTTTGCGGCCGTGGCTCCAATGTGAGCCGCCATGTTTTCCACGGTGACTGTCTCCTCCTGTCTCCTTGGGCTCTGTTGCATTTCTGCTGCTGCAGGCCGAAGGCAGTTCCTGCAGAAAAGAGAGGATATTTCAGATATTTGGATGGCACAGCGCAACACTATTACAGTACCAGCGACCCCGATTTGAATCCAGCACTCTCTGTAAGGACTTTCTCCCTTCACCACATGGGTACCTTCCGGGCCCTCCAAAACATAGAGGGGTTGTAGGTTAATCGGGGTATTTGGGCGGCACAGGCTTATGCGCTAGAAAGGCCTGCTACTGTGCTGTACATCTCAATTTAAAATTTCAAACCCTCTAAAGGTGACTCATACATTTTTTTATTGCACTTAATTTAGAATCTGCATGGATTACGAGTTAAGCTATTAAACATAGTTTCCAACTAAATCATTGATGCACTTTTACCAGATAAAGCTCCCTGCTATTAAATTTGCATTAAATGCAATCATGGTTATTTCGCTGACAATCACCTGTCATTGTGAACATACTAAGTGCATAAGTGCAGCAAGACTAGAGTTCTGCCCTGAAAATTAATAACTTCTTTTCAAGGATAGATGGTCGGAGACCCAGGGCCAGTTTCTCTGCAGGTGTCTGCACACAGCAGGCAGAGAATGATACACCATTGCAATGGTGTACTAACATAGAAACATAGAAGATAGGAGCAGGAGTAGGTCATTTGACCCTCTGGGTCAAGAAATTCCTCCTCATCTCGGTCCTAAATGGTTTGCCTATTATCCTCAAACCATAGCCCCGGGTTCTGGATTTTCCCATCCTTGGAAACATCCCATCTGCATCCATTCTGTCCAGTCCTGCCAGAATTTTATACGTCTCTATGAGATCCCCTCTCAATCTTCTAAACTCCAGCGAATACAACCCCAATTTGCGCAATCTTTCCTCATAAGTCATTCCTGCCATTCCAGGTATCAGCCTGGTGAATCGCCTCTGCACTCCCTCCATTGCAAGAACATCCTTCCTTAGATAAGGTGACCAAAACTGCACACAATACTCCAGGTGGGGTCTCATCAAGGCCCTGTACAGCTGCAGTAAGGTATCCTTGTTCCTAGACTCAAACCCTCTTGATATGAAGGCCAACATACCATTTGCCTTTTTAACCGCCTGCTGTACCTGCATGCTCGCCTTCAGAGACTGGTGTACAAGTACCCCTAGGTCTCTCTGCACTTCCCCATCTCTTAATCTATTGCCATTCAAATAGTAATCTGCCCTCCGGTTTATATGACCAAAGTGGAGAACCTCACATTTATCCACATTGTAGTGCATTTGCCATGGATCTGCCCAGTCCCTCAATTGATCCAAATCATACTGGAGCTTCCTGACCCCCTCTTCCATGCACATAACCCCCCCTAGCTTAGTGTCATCTGCAATTTTGGAGATATTACATCCAATCCCCTCATCCAGATCATTAATGTAAATTGTGAACAGCTGGGGTCCCAGTACAGATTCCTGTGGCACCCCACTGGTCACCACCTGCCACTCAGAAAATGAGCCATTTATCCCAACTCTCTGTCTTCTACCTGCCAGCCAGTTCTCAATCCACATCAATACTTTGCCCCCAATCCTATGAGCCTTGATTAACTAAGGGAGGGAATTGCAGCCCACAATGGTGGGAGCAGAAGACGTCTCTGACTGTGTGTCAGGTCAGGCACAAATCATACAGGAGAATACCTGATAGCCTTTTTCACACTGGCTAACCTGTAAATTGGCCATTCAATGAACCAGTTAAGGAAGCCGTTTTTGTTGTTCACACTGGACCACAGTTAACCGGTTCTCTGCGCCATTTCACACTCACGGCCAGGCATCCCCAGGGAGAGGGGCGCCTCTCCTCCACTGGTAACGTCTGAGTGACATATCCACTAATTATGATCTTGTATTTAAACAAAATTAATCATGCCTAATTATTACGTAATTAAGCATATGTAGAGCACAGTATAAGCCCTTCAGCCCTGTAGTTGTGTTGACCTATATAAACCTTTATAAATTTATAAAGGTCCATGGGAAAGTGGTAGAGGCAATAAAAAATATAGATGTACAATTTATATAGACCATGGGTAAGTCACATAAAGTGAATGAGAGAGAGACAGTGATGGCAAACCTGCCCTCCCAGAATTCTGTGTGGCAGAGAAAGGGCTGCATACATGGAGCACTCATGGAGGGGCTTTTATCCTCAAGAATTCTCAAGAGACCATTCCCTCTTCTCACTGTTACCATCAGAGGAAGGCTGAAAACGAAGCTCCCCTCAGCACAAGGACAGCTTCGTCCCCTTTGCCATCAGATTTCTGAATGGAAAATGAACCACAGACACTGCCTCAGCTTCTCTTCTTTTAACATGTATTTATTTATTTTTAAATGTAATTTATAGCAGCTGCAACACAATGAATTGTTGTGACATGTTCATGACTATAAATACTGATTGTGAATCTGTGTCTCTCATGTGTGAGAGACACAGATGCTGGAATTGGAAGCAGAATCAATTGAAGAGGAACTAGGTCGAGCAGCATCATTGTTTTTGATGTTTCAACTTGGAGCCTTTCAGCAAGACCAACGTTTCGGATTGGAACCCTTCAAGACCTTTGTGGTGGATCTCTAACACATAGTCATTCTGTTCAAAGTGCAAATATTTGATCCATTATAGGCACATCCTGCTGTATTCCTGGGACACCAAATACCTTCATCTGACTGTCAAATCAGCTTCCAAGCACCCATCCACTCTTCCTGCCTTGCTTCACTCCTGCATTTGTAACTGTAGACCTGCAAAGTAGACTGAGTTCCCTGAACTTCAACTCGTCACAATAACTTGCTCGTTTCTTATCTTGCACCATCCTTGCTGACCTACACTGGATGTAAAGACCTAGAGGAGAGAAAGTGAGAGGGAATGTTGGCATTCATATCTAGAGAAATAGGATACAAGATCAGGGAAGTGACCTTGAGGCTTTATAAGGCTCTGGTGAGGCCTCACTTGGAGGACGAGGTGCACCTTTAGGCACCTTATTTAAGAAAGGATGTGCTAGCTTTGGAGAGGATTCAGAGAAGATTCACAAGAATGATTCCAAAGAAAGGATTAGCATATGAGGAATGTTTGACAGCTCTTGGACTGTACCCCTTGGAGTTCAGAAGAATGAGGGGGGCCTCATAGAAGCATTTCAAATGTTGAAAGGCCTAGACAGAGTAGATGTGGCAAAGTTGTTTCCCATGGTAAGGGAGTCTAGGAAAAGAGGGTACAACTTCAGGATGGAAGGGTGCCCATTTAAAACAGAGAAGGGGAGGAATTTATTTAGCCAAGTGAACCTCTGGAATTTGTGGATGGCTGATGAGGCCAAGTCATTGGGTGTATTTAAGCAGAGATCAATAGATTTCTAAATAGGGTATCAAGGATTATGGGGAGAAGGCAGGAGAGTGGGCCTGATTGGGAGAATGGATCGGTACTCGATGGGCTGAATAACCACCTTCCACTCCTATATCTTATGGTCTTATGAAGATGTAAGACAATGGCAGATTAACACATGAGCTTGAGGCTTAAAATTGAACAGAGGATGTTCCCAGTTGGGGCAAGCACTACTGAAGGGACTGGATGAGGAGAGGATCAGGAGAAGATGTGGTGGTGGGATGTTGAGAGTGGGAGAGACGAGGAATAAATGGAACGTTCCTTTAGAACTGAGATGAGGAGGGATTTCTCAGGCCAGAGGGTGGTAAATCTGTGGAATTTGTTGTCACAGTTGGCTGTGATTTGAATGGAACAGAAACTTATAAAATTCTTAAGGGCTTAGACAGACTAGATGCAGGAAAGTAGTTTCCAATGCTGGGAAAAACCAGAACAAGGGGCCATAGTTTAAGGATAAGGGGGATTTTTTTTAAGACTGAGATGAGGAAAGATTTCTTCTCTCAGAAAGTGGTAAAGGTGTGGTATTATTTGTCACAGAAAGTAGTTGAGGCCGGTTCCCTGTCAATATTTAAGTCTAGGTTGGATATGGGCCTTGTGGCCAAGGGGATTAGGGGGTATGGGGAGAAGGCAGGAACCGGGTACTGATCAGCCATGATCATAATGAATGGTGATGTAGGCTTGAAGGGCCAAATAGCCTCCTCCTGCACCTATTTTCTATGTTTTTATCTGATGGGCTGTATAGCCTGATTCTGCTCCAAGATTGTCCCATAGTGGTTCACTTAATCTTCTCTAGTACTTTAGGATCATTTTTTAACAAAAATACACAATATTAACATAGAAATTCTGTCTCAGGCATGTCTTCCATTTAGCACAATTATTGTTAATCTCAACTCCACTACTACAGTAACCTTTCACTAACAGACCTCTCCGGAATCTCTCTCTGCCTGAAGAGTACTGACTATGCTTCACCATCCTCAGAGGAGACTTTGAAAGACTCATCATCCTCTGAGAGGCAAAGAATCGCCTTATCTCAGCGTCAATTATCTTATCCAGTGTGATAACTCATTTTTAAACAGTGAGCCCTCGTGTCTTAATACTTTTTCAGGATCTGACCATCACTGGTAAGGCTAACCCATCCCAAATTGCTCTTGAGAAAATGAGTTGCTTTCTTGATCTGGTGCTGGGTGTAGGGACTCCCACGATCCTGGAGAGGAGGGGGAGGGAGTTTCAGGATGTAGATCTGATGACAGTGCGGGATAGGTGATATGTCTCTAATCAGGCTGGGACATGTAAAACACAAGTTACTTGGACTTCAGGGACTGAGTTACAGGGAAAGGTTCAACAGGTTAGGACTTTATTCCCTGGAGTGTAGAAGAATGAGGGGAGATTTGATAGAGGTATTTAAAATTATGAGGGAGACAGGCATAGTAAATGTAGGGAGGTTTTTTCCACTGTGAGATACAAACTAGAGGACATGAGTTAAGAGTGAAAGGGGAAAAGTTTAACGGGAACATGAGAAGAAACGTCTTCATGCAGAGAGTGGTGGGAGTGTGAAATGAGCTGCCAGCTGAAGTAACCATATATAACCATGCAACAATTAAAGCTCAGAAACAGGCCAGACTGGCCCCTCTAGTCCATGCCGAACACCTTCTCCCACCTAGTCCCATTGACTTGCACCCGGTCCGTAATCCTCCACATCTCTCTTGTCCATATATCTATCCAACTTTTCTTTAAATATTAAAATCAAACCCGCAACTACCACTTTGGCCGGAAGCTCATTCCACATCCCCACCACTCTCTGAGTGAAGAAATCCCCCCTCATGTTTCTCCTATACTTTTCCCCCTTGAATCTAAATCCATGTCCCCTTGTTTGAATCTCCCCCACTCTCAATGGAAAAAGCCTGCCCACATTGACTCTATCTGCCCCCTCATAATTTTAAATACCTATCAAATCACCCATCAATCTTCTACGGTGCAGGGAATAAAGTTCCAGCCTACTCAACCTTTCCCTGTAACTCACCCCTGAAACCCAGGCAACTGGTGAGTGTGGGCACAATTTTAACATTTAAGAAGAATTTGGACAGATACGTGGATGGGAGAGGTGTGGAGGGCTATGGACTGGGTGCAGGTCAGTGGGACTAGGCAGAAAAGTGGTTCAGCTGTAATGTTCTATGGCCTATGGCAGGATCATTTGTCATTGGCTGTAATGTCCCAGGGCCTTGACAAGGGTAATAGAAGCAGAAACCTCTTGTGTTTTTGTGTCAGTGCATGGAAATTGCAACCGCTGTGATTGTAGTTAAAGCACACAGAAATGCTGGAGGAACTCAACTGTTTTTGCAGTGTCCATAGGACATTTCAGGCCTAAGCCCTTCATCAAAGTATAAGCCACCCCCGCCATCCCACCACATGTCGATAGGTTAGTCTAGCCTTGGATTTTGCTCCACCTGCTGTCCCATGTCCCAGATTCTGTGCCAGGCATTCTCTCTTTGGCATATCCATCAGTGGTAATAGAGATTAAATTCATGCCTTGATCCTTACCGCCAAGGAACAATTGGTGCAGATTTCCTTGCAGTATGTTTGCTTAATTGCATTCTCCACGTAAATTTCACTGAGAATGGTGAATGGTAGCTCCAAGTGAAAGGTCTGTTGGCCACACCTGTTGAAAAAACAGTTTGTTACCTTCCCATATCCTGACGACTAAGCACAGTCCTAGAGATTTACTGCATGGAAAGTGGCCCTTCGGCCTGACTACTCCTGCAACCCCAGGATCTGGGCCCAAGACAGTGGTATCTGTGTTTGGCAGGCGCCACGAGGAATTGCAGGTTCCAGGGGAGGAACGGACTGATGCAGGGCATCCATAATAAGGAGAACACTCTCTCCCCCTCCCTCCTCTGTTGAGAAGGAGAGTTAGAGGAGACAGCCCTCAGTACAGTGACTATGGCGGTGGACTAGTGAGAGGCTCTGCGGCTTAAGGACACACACAGGTGGTGAGCTATTAGTGACTTGAGGGCGAGGTACCCATGCAGGGTGAGGGCTGCTGGCAACTTGTTAAAGGACTCTCTCCAGGCTGTGGGTTGCTGGAGGATCGCTCATATGGGTGCTGAGGGCAAGGAGGGCGCCAAAAACATCCTCAACATGTCGAAAGTTTGTATTTGGGATCAGGTTGCCGATAATTTGTACTGGATTGGAGTCTTGTGTGGCTGCATGGGCTGCGAAAGCATGGGAGGTGAATCCACAGACACGCAGGGATTCTCTTTTACTTCACTTTCTCTGACTGTAAGGGATAATAATAATGATGAATCTCAGGCTCCGATAGCTCAGTGATAAGAGCACTGGTCTTGTAAACCAGGGGTCGTGAGTTCATTCATCACTGGGACCTCATTTCTGTGAGGGACGCTGGACAAAGTGGCGACTCCTTACTGTGGACACAGTTAAAGAGTTTCATGTATATTACAGTCTAAATGTCGTACTACTTCACAATAATGGAACTTTTACCATTCACGACAACAAATAGTATCTGATGTGTAAATGTGAACTTTGAGGATAATGAAAAACCGTGAAAGCCAATATCTTTCCCTTAATTGGGTGATCAAAAACAAGAGCGGATACGTCTAAAGAGTTTTAAATGAGATTTGAGGGTAAGTTCTTACAATCTGGAAGGAGCTAGCAGAGCCCATTACAGTGTTGTACCATTGTACAAAGTTAAGGTGTGTAGAAGTTCTTCCTGCAAGTTCAGAGACAGAAGAGCCCACCTTTGGTCAAATTAATTTGATGGTTTACTGTGGACCAGCCAAGAGAGGCAAAAGAATGATTGCAATCTGATTTTAAAAAATCTTTTCAAGACACTCCTCACAGTACAGTGTCTTTGGCCCACCATGTTGGCCCACAACCTATATAAATCTACACAGACAAATAAACCTTCCCAATCTCTCTATTTTTCTTACATATATGGTCCTGTCTAAGAGTCTTTTAAATGCCCCTAATGTTCCAGCCTCCACCATCAACCCTGGCAAGGCATTCCAGGCCCTCACAACTCTCTGCGTAAAAAAAACTTAACCCTGATGTTCCCCCTAAACTTCCATCCCCCCACCTTGTACTGATATCCATGTAGCAGAAAGGATGGATGAGGGTCTCTGGGGTGAATGCAGGTCTTCACACCCATTTAACAGAATAAAAATAACTTGACAACCATCAGACAGCCACATAATGGAATAACTGACCTATCATAGATGAAGAAGTCATCCTTCTGGCCTTGGAGAAGGTTCCAAACATCAGGCTGATCAATTTCTTGTTGATACACAGGCAGTTCTCCTTGGACATTTTCTTTCAGTTCTTGGTACCTTTCACGTGAGTCATTTCTTTGGTGGTTTACCACCATGTAAGAGATGTGCTCCAACCCATCTTGATCCAATTTGTGCTTCAAGTTCTTCAAACTAAAATTATAAATTGATTTTAAAAGTAATGGTTGAAAGAAATTGAAACTCGGTGTTAGTTAAAGGAGCAGGATGAAAAAAAGAGAAATATTAAAACACCTGACACTGGACTGTAGGTCTGGCCCCTCCATCTCTCTTAAATGCCCCCAATGCTTCATGCTCCACCACCACCCCTGGCAAGGCCTTCTAGCTCCCACAACTCTCTATGTGAAAAAACCTTACCTCTGATGTTTCCTTAAACTTCCCTCCCTTCACTTTGTACACATGTCCTCTGGTGTTTGCTGATCCTGCCCTGGGAAACAGGGCCTGGCAGAGTCATCTAAAAGTTAATGCCAGGTGGGATTGGTAGTGAAGAAGGCAAATGTTATGTTGGCCTCATTTCAAGAGGAATAGTGTACAAGAGTAGAGAGGTGTTAATGAGACTCTATGGGACACTGGCGAGACCTCATTTGGAGAACTCTGTACAGTTTTGGGCCCCCAATCTTAGAAAGGATGTGCTATTGTTGGAGAGGGTGGGAATTCAGGGGCTAATGTACGAGGAGCGTTTGGCAGCACTTGGATTGTATTTGTTGGAGTATAGGAGAATGAGGGAGGATCTCAGAGAGACATTTTGAATATTAAAAGGTTTTGACAGAGTGAATGTGGATAAGATGTTTCCTTTCGTGGGTGAATCGAGGACAAGGGGTCATAGTCTTAAAATTAGAAGCTATCCAATTAAAACAGAGAGGAGGAAGAACTTCTTTAGTCAGAGGGTCATGGATCTGTGGAACTCACTGCCACACAAAGCAGAGGAGCCCAGATCACTAGGAGTATTTTAACAGGAAATGGATAGGTATCTCATTCGTAAGGATATCAAGGGATATGGGGAAAAGGCTGGAAATTGGAACTATGTGTGAGCATAGTTTAGCTTAGTGTAGAGTCATGGAATAGACTCGATGGGCCTAGTGGCCTGCTTCTGTTCCTTCATCTTATGATCTATGTCTCTCAGAATCTTGTAGACCTCTATTAAGTCTCCTCTCATCCTTCTACGTTCCAAAGAGAAAAGTTCCAGCTCTGCTAACCTTGCCTCAATAAGACTTATTTTCCAATCCAGGCAACATCCTGGTAAATTTCCTCTGCACCCTCTCCATAGCTTCCACATCCTTCCTATAATGAGGTGACCAGAACTGGACACAATTCTCCAAGTGGGATCTCACCAGAGATTTGTAGAGTTGCATCATGACCTCTCAACTTTTGAACTCAATCCCCCTATTAATGAATCCCAGCATCGCAAAGTCCTTCTTAACTATCCTATCAACCCTGTGTGGTAGCCTTGAGAGATGCATGGATTTGGACCCCAAGGTACCTCCACACTGTTAAATAACCGACCATTAACTCTGTACTCAGCTTTCTGGCTTGACCTTCCAAAATGCATCCCCTCACACTTATCCGGATTGAACTCCATCTCCCACTTTTCTGCCCAACTCTACATCCTGTCTACATCCTCTTGTAACCTTCGAAAACCTTCAGTTCCATCCACAACTCCTCCAACCTTCATATTATCTGCAAACTCACTGGCCCATCAGGATCCGAGGAATGGGAAAAACATTTGTGATGTTTTCAATGTTTCCATGTGAGATCCACAGAAAAGCTGATTGACCAAAAGAAAGAGGCAAATTACTAAAAAAAACCTCTGAATTATCTTTTAAAGCTCCAGTAGTTTTTTTTAAATACAGCATAAAGGATATGCAAATCCAAGGTCTTTTGGCATAACCTGCTCTGAAATCACAGCTCTGTGTTAGTTCCCACACTTGCAGAACAAATAAACATTATGGAGTTCTAATAGTAACTATTGTCTCAAACAGCCATCCTCAACCTTTTTTTGGCTATGGCCCTCAAAAGTTTATGGGCCCCCTTCCCTGGGAAGCAGTCAAGTTTATTGTAGTTAGTTCTTCTTTTCTACCGACTGCTTAAGAACAAAAAAAAGTTACGATTTCAGTCCGTTTCCCCCCCCCCCCCCCACCCAGTTAAATATCCTGGCATCTCAGAGGGGAGTATGTCCCCCATTGAGAATGGCTGGTCTAGAATTAGAGCAGTGCAGTTACGTGGCTTAAGAAGTCTTTGAGGAGTATTTAAACTAAAAAGAAGCACTAAAAACGCTGGATGAACTCAGCAGGAGACAGAGGGAATAGGGAGAAAGGGAGAGAGAGAGAGAGAGAGAGAGAGAGAGCTAAAGGAAAGGAGTGATGGGGGGTAGGGTCATGTAAACCAGAGAGGTCCATGTTAATGCCATCCAGTTGGAGAGTGTTCAATCGGAAGATGAGGTGTTGTTCCTCCAATTTGCAGGTGGTCTCAGTCTGGGAGTGCATGGGACCATGGACAGACATGCCAGCAAGGGAATGGGACGGGGAATTGTAATGAGTGGCCACTGGAAAATCCCTGCTATTGCAGCAGACAGAGAAAAGGTGCTCAATGAAGCAATCAGAAATGCTGTAGGAACTCAGCTGGTCTTTCAGCATCCATCGGAGACAAAGATATATTGCTGACATTTTGGGCCTCAGGCCTTCGTCAAGGAGTAGATTCCATGAAGTTCCTGCAGCATTTCGGTGTGTTTTTTCTACAATCACAGAATCTGCAGACTTTCATGTCTCACTCAACGAGTCTGTGGCCAGTCTCTCCGACGTAGAGGTGACCACAACGGGAGCACTGGATGCAGCAGGTGTAGGGTGGCAATTTCCAAAAAATAGGACATGCGGAGTCAGTGTCAAAACTAGACCAATGGGAGGGGGGCATTAGGGTAACCATGGTAGGGGGAGGGGCAGGTGGGGGTGCACAAACTGACATTCGAAAACTTTCTCAGCAGGGAAGGGGACTGCGGGCGCACTTCCCCCCCTTCTTTCCCACTTCTTCCCCTATTCCCGCCTTTCCCCCACTTCTTTCCCCCTTCTTCCCCTTCCCCTCTTTCCCTCTTCCTCTCTTCCCCCTTTTCCCCCCCTCCCCTCTGACGGAACCCACAAGCGTGCGTGCTTATATCACATGCCAGTGATGCTATGGGCCCACAGCACATATGCCAACCAGCTCTAGTACACTGTGCATACACCGGCAGGCCCCGCTACTCCAATCCATTGTGCATGCACCAGCTGGCACTTAACCCCCTCTCCCTTGCCCATTCTGCCCCTATACCCCCAAATGGAGGACAAATTAACGTCCAGCTTGAGGTGGCGCCAGATGGAGGACAGAGTGCTCAAACCCTGGACTGTCCACCCTAAAACCGGATGTCTGGCCACCCTAGATGACCCCGGCAGATTCACAAGTGTTGCTTCACTTGGAAGGTCTGGGACCTCGAATGGTGGCAATGGAGGTCATGTGGGTGTAAGTGGAACATCTCCCTCAGTTCTTACAGGCATGAGGATGTGTGGTAGTTCAAAAAGAACTGATTTAAAGGGTAGGGAAGAAGGAGGAGTGAATACCGTACCTGAACTGATGTGAAAGCCCTGTGTGAAAATTGCAGTAAACTCTGACATCCTGCCACCAGGGTGAAGCATTTTTGCTGCAGGCCACAGAGGACCTCCAGTGGCAGCATTGCAGTAGTACAATGTAGCATGGTGCAGGAGGCCATTGAGCCCATCGATGTTATCCCAGATCTTTAGAAAGCTATTGAAGTTGATGGTGGGTAAGTAATTTAGCAAACTCACATTATATGCTGATGAAACATATATTTAAAAAAAGCACTTGAAGGTCATAATAAATGGGCTGGAGAGAAAATTGAAAATCCCCAGATGCAAAGGGACCTGGGAGTCCTTGTGCAGGATACCCTGAAGGTAAGCTTGGAGGTTGAGTTGGTGGTGAGGAAGGCAAATGCAGTGTTGGCGTTCATTTCAAGGGCAGGGATGTGATGTTGAGGCTTAATAAGGCACTGACCTCACTTGGAGGATTGTGAGAAGTTTTGAGCTCATTTAAAAAAGGATGTGCTGACATTGGAGAGGGTTCAGAGGAGGTTCACGAGGATGATTTCGGGAATGAGGACTGTTTGACGATTCTAAGTCTGAACTCATTGGAATTTAAGAGAGTGAGGGGGATCTCATTGAAATATTTTGAATGTTGAAAAGCATGGACAGAGTAGACAGAGAAAAGTTGTTTCTCATGGTGGGAGAATCCAGGACAAGAGGGCACAACTTCAGGGAGAAGGCTGGCAATGGGTCTGAGCTCATGATTAAATGGCTGGGCAGCCTCAATGGGCTGAATGTCCTAGTCCTGCTTCCTATACCTTACAGTCTTAAGATACAAAACCCAAGTCTTAGGTAATTAACCATTACATGCCAGGCTGTGTGTGACCTCATCCCAAGCCTCAGTAATGTTTTATCATCAAAAAATACCTCCATTGTCCAGTCCACCCATTTTTATTTGTAGCGAAAGGCCTAATATATTTTCCATGCCAAAACCTGGGCCACTGTTCTTTGGGCCTTCCCCACACAAGGTTCCAAGAATTAAAATTAAGCAAGAGAGAGGTTTGTGAAATCAGAAGTGAAGTTCTGCTAAACTGAATGCTCAGTGAAAGTGAAAACACAAAACATGCAGGAGGGACTCAGCAGGTCATGCAGCGTCCATAGGGATTTTTTATTTAATCCACATATATATAGGATCTTAATGAAAAAAGGTAGTACGTCACCATAATACAATGTTAACAGATATTTACTGAAAATATAGATAAAAAAAACCCTCCCTCCCCTCAACCTAATCTCTTCTTTGGCTTGGCTTCGCGGACGAAGATTTATGGAGGGGTATGTCCACGTCGGCTGCAGGCTTGTTTGTGGCTGACAAGTCCGATGCGGTTGCAGCGGTTGCAAGGGAAAATTGGTGGGTTGGGGTTGGGTGTTGGGTTTTTCCTCCTTTGCCTTTTGTCAGTGAGGTGGGCTCTGCGGTCTTTCTAATCTAATCCGTAACTAAATTACATAATATCATTACTGCACTGTAATTAATTCGGATTGCTTCAGATGACATATCATAACATTGTTATTCTTTCAGAGAAAACTTCACTGGACAGGAGAATTTAGAAAAAAAGAATTATAATTTCGGCCTCATCAATCGAGTGTACGGGCTCCAAATTTGTAGAAAAAAGGAATATTTGCCCCTCAACATTAGTGATTTTTTCTAAAGGAATATAACTTTGAATCTCAGCATGTCATCTTCCTCGTGTAAATGAAACATCGGATTTCCATGTTAGAATGATACATTTCCTTGCTATTACTACAGCTAACTTAACAAATTTTAATTGAGAATCTGACAACTGTAATTTAGGAGTAACACCTTCCAAAATTTCCTAACAACAATAATTCAGGACTTAACTGAAAAGTCACTCCAGTTACTCATTACAAAAAAAATTTACTAACCGAGTCCCAAAAAGAATTAACCTTCGAACAAGACCATGTAGAATGAAAAAAAGTTCCAACTTCTGTTCCACATCTAAAACATAGATTGGATAAATTCCATCTCCATCTATTCCGTCTCTGAGGTGTGATATACAATTTTTTTTTTTTTTTTTTTTTTAAATTTTTTATTTTTCACACCATAAATCACAATAGCCATGATATACACTTTTTCTTTTCCACACATTTACAGTGACTTTTTCTCCCTCCCCCCTCCCTCCTCCCAAGCCACCCCCCCATCCCCCCCCCTCTCATCCATTTTAGTTATACAATCTAGGTTGCATTAATTCAGTTAGACAATGTTGTCATTCAACAAAAATACACCAGAAATTCTACTGAGTCCATTCTTTTCTTCTCTTCTCCTTCCATCAACTTAGGTAATGTTTGTTCCCGGTAGGTTTTCGCTATTGTATTTAATGTAAGGCTCCCATACTTGTTCGAATATTTCAATATTATTTCTTAAACTATATGTTATTTTTTCTAATGGAATACATTTATTCATTTCTATATACCATTGTTGTATTTTCAAATTATCTTCCAATTTCCAGGTTGACATAATACATTTTTTTGCTACAGCTAGGGCTATCTTAACAAATCTTTTTTGTGCATCCTCCAAGTCAATTCCAAATTCTTTATTTTTTATGTTACTTAGGAGAAAGATCTCTGGATTCTTTGGTATATTGTTTTCTATTATTTTATTTAATATCTGATTGAGATCATCCCAAAATTTTTCTACTCTCTCACATGTCCAGATTGCATGAGTTGTTGTTCCCCTTTCTTTTTTACATCGAAAACATCTATCAGATACTGTTGGGTCCCATTTATTTAACTTTTGCGGTGTAATGTATAGTCTGTGTAACCAATTATATTGTATCATACGCAGCCTCGTATTTATTGTATTTCTCATCGTTCCAGAGCATAACTTCTCCCATGTTTCCTTTTTTATCTTTATATTTAAATCTTGTTCCCATTTTTGTTTAGTTTTACCATTTGTTTCCTCATTTTCCTTTTCTTGCAGTTTAATATACATATTTTTTATAAATCTTTTGATTAACATTGTATCTGTAATCACATATTCAAGGTTACTTCCCTCTGGTAAACTCAAGTTGCTTCCTAATTTATCTTTCAAGTAGGATCTCAGTTGGTAATATGCCAGCGCTGTATCTCCCGTTATATTGTACTTATCTCTCATTTGTTCAAAGGATAAGAATCTACTTCCTGAAAAACAATTTTCTATTCTTTTAATCCCTTTTTTTTCCCATTTTCTAAAGGCAAGGTTGTCTATTGTAAAAGGGAGTAGCTTATTTTGCGTCAATATTAGTTTTGGTATTTGGTAATTTATTTTATTTCTTTCTACATGAATCTTCTTCCATATATTGAGGAGATGGTGTAATACTGGAGAAGTTCTATGTTGTACCAATTTTTCGTCCCATTTATATAATATGTGTTCAGGTATCTTTTCCCCTATTTTATCTAATTCTAGTCTCGTCCAGTCTGGTTTTTCCCTTGTTTGATAAAAATCTGATAGGTACCTTAATTGTGCGGCTCTATAATAATTTTTGAAGTTTGGCAATTGTAAGCCTCCTTGTTTATACCATTCTGTTAATTTGTCTAGTGCTATCCTCGGTTTCCCCCCTCTCCATAAAAATCTCCTTATTATTTTCTTTAACTCTTTGAAGAATTTTTCTGTCAGTTGTATTGGCAATGCCTGAAATAAGTATAGTATCCTTGGAAAAATGTTCATTTTAATACAGTTTATCCTTCCTATCAGTGTTAGTGGTAGCTCTTTCCAATGCTCTAAATCGTCCTGTAATTTTTTCATTAGTGGATTGTAATTGAGTTTATATAATTGGCCTAGATTTTTGTTTATTTGCACACCTAGGTATCTTATTGCCTGTGTTTGCCATCTGAATGGGGATTCCTCCTTAAATTTTGAGAAATCCGCGTTATTCATAGGCATTGCTTCACTTTTATTTACGTTTATCTTGTATCCCGACACTTCTCCATATTCCTTCAATTTCTTATATAGTTCTTTTATTGATAGTTCTGGTTCTGTTAAGTACACTATCACATCATCCGCAAACAGACTGATTTTATATTCCCTGTCTTTTATTTTTATTCCTTTTATATTATTATCTCTTCTTATCGATTCTGCTAGTGGTTCTATAGCTAGCGCAAACAATAATGGTGATAGTGGGCATCCCTGCCGCGTTGACCTGCTTAAGTTAAATTGCTTTGATACATGTCCATTTACTGTCACTTTCGCTAACGGTCCCTTATATAATGCTTTAATCCAATTAATATACTTCTCCGGTAAACTGAATTTTTGCAATACTTTGAACAAGTAATTCCATTCTACTCTGTCGAAGGCCTTCTCTGCGTCTAAAGCAACTGCTACTGCCGGTGCTTTATTTCCTTCTACTGCATGAATTAAGTTAATAAATTTACAAATATTGTCTGTTGTGCGTCTTTTTTTGATAAATCCAGTTTGGTCTAAATTTACCATTTTCGGTACCTGTTCTGCTAATCTGTTCGCTAATAGTTTAGCTATTATCTTATAATCTGTGTTTAGCAAAGATATTGGTCTATATGACGCTGGTGAGAGTGGATCTTTCCCTTGTTTTAGTATCACTGTAATTATTGCTGTTTTACATGAATCTGGTAAGTTTTGTGTCTCATCAATCTGGTTGATTACATCCAGGAGGGGCGGTATTATTAGGTCTTTAAATGTTTTGTAGAATTCTATTGGGAGTCCATCCTCTCCTGGTGTCTTATTATTTGGTAAATTTTTTATTATCTCTTGTATTTCTACTGTTCCAAATGGTTCTGTTAATTTATTTTGTTCCTCTATTTGTAGTTTTGGTAGTTCAATTTTAGTCAAAAATTCATCTATTTTCCCTTCTTTCCCTTCGTTTTCGGTTCGGTATAATTGTTCATAGAATTCTCTGAAGTTTTCCTTAATTTCTTTTGGATTATATGTAATTTGTTTGTCTTTTTTCCTTGTTGCCAATACCATTTTCTTAGTTTGCTCTGTCTTAAGCTGCCATGCTAGGATTTTGTGTGTTTTTTCCCCTAGTTCATAATATTTCTGTTTTGTCTTCATTATATTCTTCTCCACCTTATATGTTTGTAATGTTTCATATTTTATTTTTTTATCCGCCAATTCTCTTCTTTTGGTTGTATCTTCCTTTATTGCTAATTTTTTTTCTATGTTTATTATTTCCCTTTCCAACTGCTCTGTTTCCTGATTATAGTCCTTCTTCATCTTGGTTGCATAACTTATTATTTGCCCTCTAATGAATGCTTTCATTGCGTCCCATAGTATAAACTTATCTTCCACTGATTCCGTATTTACTTCAAAGTACATTTTTAATTGTTTTTCAATAAATTCTCTAAAATCCTGTCTTTTAAGTAGCATGGGGTTTAATCTCCATCTATACATTCTTGGAGGGATGTCTTCTAGCTCTATTGCCAATAACAGGGGTGAGTGGTCCGATAATAGTCTAGCTTTATATTCCGTTTTCCTAACTCTCCCTTGTATGTGGGCTGATAACAGGAATAGGTCTATCCTTGAGTATGTTTTATGTCTAGTCGAATAGTATGAGTATTCCTTTTCTTTTGGGTTTTGTTTCCTCCATATGTCCACAAGTTTCATTTCTTGCATTGATTTAATTATAAATTTGGTTACTTTGTTCTTCCTGTTAATTTTTTTCCCCGTTTTATCCATATTTGGATCCAAATTCAGATTGAAATCTCCTCCTATTAGTATGTTCCCTTGCGTATTAGCTACCTTCAAAAAGATATCTTGCATAAACTTTTGATCTTCTTCGTTAGGTGAATATATATTAAGTAGATTCCAAAGCTCTGAATATATCTGACATTTTATCATAACATATCTCCCTGCTGGATCTATTATTTCCTCTTCTATTTTAAATGGCACATTTTTGCTAATTAATATAGCCACTCCTCTTGCTTTTGAATTATACGATGCTGCTGTTACATGTCCTACCCAATCTCTCTTTAATTTCTTGTGCTCCAATTCAGTTAAATGTGTTTCTTGGACAAATGCTATATCTATTTTTTCCTTTTTCAGTAAATTTAGTAGTTAGGTGTGATATACAATTGATGTAAAAAATGATGGTGGAGTAATCTATATCTCACATTGAGAGTATAACTTCTTTACATAAATTTTGCCCATCCTGCTGATCTATTATCGTGTCTAAACCTTGCTCCCACCTTTCTTTTGAATTAAACAAACTTACTTTAGGTGTTTGTTCTTGTAATAAAATAGACGCAATTGAAATAAATTTGTTAGTCATCAACTATAATTTTCTCCAAATTTGAAAGATCTTTAAAAATAATTTCTGATCCTAATTTCTCTTTTAAATAAAGGGCTTGAGACGTTCTTCAAGCCCAGAAAGTCAGTAATATATCTTTACCTCCAATGGATGCTGCGAGACTGGCTGAGATCCTCCAGCATTTCTGTATTTTTAGTATAATCACAGCCTCTACAAACATTTGTTTCACTTCTTACAGTTGATGCCTTTCTAACTTTGGAAAAAATAACTTTTACCCCAAGAGATTTGCAAAGTAATTTTATCTTTTTGACATACTGGGGAACCAAGGGTGTATTTTTGAAGGTTCTTACCTGCCTGCCTGTTTCAGACAGAAACGTCAGCTAGCCTGGAGTAGAGCCAGCACCGTCACTTTCCCCAAAGAATCCTTCATGGGATTCTTGTCTCTGATGGTCCATTCTGGGGGTTTCCCACATTTACCCTGACTCTCTGCCTGCCCCACTAGGAGGAGGCAGAGAATCAGGGCCACACCCAGGCCCTGTGGCATTGACACTGAGGACTCTGGCTGAAAGAGAAGGACAAAAGGCATTGCTCAATCTCAGGTTCAAATGTCCACAGCTCTTGATGAAACTACCTGTTCGGTTTTGCAATTCTCTCTTGCCCCATGTTGATACTCAGAACTTTGTCCTTTTAAACCTTTTATCAATAAAATAACAAATTGTTCTCAATTTTTCAAAGCATGTCCGAATTGTTAACGCTGTACTGACAATAACAAGACCAGCAATGTAAGTATAAGACAGCTTTAATAAA
Source organism: Narcine bancroftii (assembly GCF_036971445.1). NCBI lineage: Eukaryota > Metazoa > Chordata > Chondrichthyes > Torpediniformes > Narcinidae > Narcine > Narcine bancroftii. Next base: position 163,319,202 of record NC_091469.1, read on the forward strand.
CTAATACGTACACTAAGAGGTCTTGTCTCTCTGCAAGACAAACCTGGAAGGCTAGACTGTAGCTCTCGACTGCTTTCTAGGCAAGGTCACCGGGATGACCTAGTGGTGGAATTACATATCAGCACAAAGGCCATGGAAAATCTTGCCCTGTCCTTTAGGTGAATCCACTATTTCCTGGGGACTGAGAGTTTTCTCACATCTCTTCACTTGTCAGGAAGGTACAACAGCGACTGCACTTCCTGAGAAGGCTGAAGTGGGCAAGGCTACCGGCCTCCATCACGTCAACATTCTACAGGAGCTTCTATCAAGAGCGTCCTGGCCGGCTGCGTCACAGTGTGGGGATGGTTGCTGCAGAGAAATGGATCGGAGGTCAATCCACAGGAGTATAAGGGTGACAGAGAGCAATGTGATTTACTGGGATCCAAGGTTAGCATCATGACAGGGTAGGGGGGAATTTAGAAATAAAATACTTGTCTGGCATATGTATTGTTTGTGTGTATGTGTGTTATGTCTGGTTGTGTGTCTGCATGTTTTGCACTGAGGACCAGAGAAACACTTTCGTCAGGTTGCACTTGTACAATCAGAAGACAATAAACTTGACTTGAGAGAGGATCACTGGAGTCTCCTTCCCATCCATCAGGATTGCTGATTGAAGAGGACACATAAAATCATTGAGAACCCCTTCCACCCTGCACACAGCATCTTTCAGATGCTCCTGTCGAGGAAGAGATCCAGGAGGATCAGAGCCAGCGCCACCAGGTTGAAGATCAGCTTCTTCCCACGGGCAGTGAGAATGCTGAACGACCAAAGGAGCTGCTCACACAAACTCTCCAAGACTCTACCACTTATTTGTCAAGTTGTCACCTTTATTTATCGTTCATACCATGTTCGTACGGTAAAGACGAGAAAGTATTTCTCCAGGACCACAGAGCATATTTACGTAAATGTAAATTAGGATAGAAGTCAAACACATTTTAAAATATTAAGAGAATACAGTAAAAGTCGGTGTTCAACGATAATTATTTTAATATATTTATATGGATATATGTTCTACTTAAATATCGTTTTCCTGTCTGTGCGTTATGTCTGGTTGTGTGTCTGCGTGTTTTGGACTGAGGACTCGAGAAAACTGTTTCGTCAGGTTGCACTTGGTTGTGGAATCAGATGGCAATAAACTTGAATTTGTTCGTAGATCCTGAAAGATTTGCTGCTCCAGTAATTTGGGACACATTCTGAGATACTACCATTTATAAGTTAGTTTGTTAGGTTATGGCAGCTTGTTCCAGTGTCTTCATCCTTGTCCATGTGATCCGTGATATAGCAGCCATGTCTGTTGTTGGTGACATCCACAATCTGTGGACTCTTGTTCCTCATTCATTCATGAGCATGTACAACTGGGATAAGCTGCACTTCACTGATCAAGGGTCAAGGTTTCTTTCATGATCACATAATAATACATGAAAAATGTAAAATGGATGATATGCTTTAACTATTACCTGCCGTAAAGCAGACGAAGAGTTGTCTGTCATTAGTATTGACCAACGCCCCTTACAGAAAGAAAAGCAAAAGAGAGTCCCTACTTGGCCCTTTCATGCAGTGAAAAAGCCCGACTGTAAAGGTGGAGATTCTCTGTCCTTACATCGGGAGACTTACCTCTATGAATGCGCCGTGGCCAGTTCCAAGGCGCTGATGGCGATCCCTCTCGAGGAAGGATCATCGGCGGAGAACTTCGCTCCACTGCCTCACATGAATGTACAGCTGCTGCAAGAGGCTGGCCTGGGGATGGGGGGCTGATGATGTCGTCAGCCCACAACCCATCTCCCCTCTCTCCCACCTACTCACCACTCTTCCTCCATAAGCCCCTCAAGGCAGGGGTGGCCGTTGGGGTGTTGTCATGGTGGGGGTCGTCAGGTCAGGGGCGGTTGGCGGAAGCCGTCAGGTCAAGGGTGGTCGGCGGGAGCCATCAGATCAGGGTCAGTCGGCGGGAGCCATCAGGTCATGGGCAGCCGGCGGGAGCCATCAGGGCAGTGGGATCCATCAGGTCAGGGGTCATCAGGGCAGGGGCAATCGGCGGGGGCCGTTGGGGCAGGGGCTGTTAAGGGGCGGCTAGGGCAGGTTATGACAACACCGCCGGCTGCTCCGGCACCTCACTGGGTTGCTTCAGCCTTCGGGGCTGCTCTCTGTGGCTCAAAATGCATCAGAGCAATGGGCGTCTTCCTTATCCATAATCCCCCGTGCAGCTGGAACTGTTCTGCGAAACACAGAGCGGTTCGAACTGAGTGGGGGGGGATTATGGGTAGGAAAGGCAGCCATTGAGCTGCCGTGTATTTATGACAGGCACGTCACAGCACCGGTCGCCCTGGCTCCGGAGGGTGCTACGAGGCACTGCTTGACTTGAATGCAGAGCAGGAGTGGCCTTTTAGGGCTGCTCCACGTAAGGTAAGTTTTATGTTTGCTCTTTACCCTTGTAGCTGGCCTCCAGGTGGAGGCCTGGCATGAAAGGGCCTAGTCCAAGTGTCCGTGGATTCGCCTCCAGTGCTCCCACAGCCCCTGCAGCTGCACAGATTTCTGTTCCATCCATCAGCAACTCGAGGCTCCAGATCCGCCAGCAGATGTGGAAGCAGAACTAGAAATGGGCATTTCAGACATAATCACTTTTGTCACCCCCTTGTAGAAAGGTGTTTGAACTGATTCTGTCAGTTCAGCCTAATGACACAGACCCCAGCAACACATTTGCTTCAGTTATCGTTTCATCACACATTTTATCAACAAGATTGTTGATTATTAAACAGGACTGAATGTATTTTTTAATACCAGAAGGTAATATTTCAAAATTGCCAGTCAATGCAGAGAGATTGTCTGGGTTTCAGCATCTGGAATACAAGGAAAGATTGAGCAAATTAGGTCTTTATTCCTTGGAATGTAGAAGGCTGAGAGGGGATTTGATAGAGGTGTTTAAGATAATGAGAGGGATAGATAGAGTTGATGTGGAAAGGCTTTTCCCATTGAGAGTAGGAGAGATGGATACAAGAGGTCATGGGTTGAGAGGTGATGGGCAAAGGTTTAGGAGTAACATGAGGGGGAACTTTACTCAGAGAGTGGTTACTGTGTGGAATGGGCTTCTGGGAAAGGTGGTGGAGGCAGGGTCAATTTTGTCATTTAGGAGAGAGTTGGATATGGATGGGAGGGGGATGGAGGGATGTGGGCAGAGTGCTGATAAGTGGGATTAGAGGAGGGTACTTGGATCAGTGCGGACTAGAAGGGCCAAATTGGCCTGTTTCTGTGTTGTAATTGTTATATGGTTATATTGGGAGTATCTAAGACAAGAGGGGCAAAACTTTAGGATTGAAGGACAGAGATGTGGAGGAATTTCTTCAGCCAGAGGGAGGTGAATTTGTTGCCGGGTCATTGGGTGTATTTAAGGTTCTTGATTAGCCAGGGCCTCAAAGGCTGTGGGGCTTAGTGGGGAAATGGTTTAAATGGTGGGGAAGACTCGATGACCTGAATGGCCTATATTTCTGCTCCTTTGACTTATGGTCTTGTGAACTTTTCATTTTATGCTGATACTTTCATTCCAAACTTGGCAAAATTCCAGACATTAACATTCCTTGAAAAGCACTGACTGGGATTTATTGTATATTTTTTGTTAACCCCATGTTAACTTTAGAAAAAAAAATCCGAGATAGGAGAAAGTAAGTGCTCAACATGCATTAGTCCCTCCACCGTGTGTGGATTTAAGGAGATAAAAAGGACAAAGTTCTGAGGAACAACACGAGGGAGGAGAGAATTACAAAAGTGAACTGGCATCTTATTGTGAGTTCAGGCCGTCAATGAAAATGCCTGCACTAAGTACCAAAGTTGTTGCAGAGCAGCCCGTTTCAAAGAGGGGGGTAAAGAAAGATGCTGGTGGATTTGCAGAACTCGAGGCAAAACAGAGCCGATTTTGCCATAATGGTGGATGCTGCCTCCTTCTGGTGGTTTTTCCTCCACCTCAGTCCGTAGACAGGTTGATAGATGGTGCTGGCCTTCAAAAGTCAGGGACCATGTTACAGCTCCTTAAAACTCTGACTGGACCATAGAACATGACAGAGCAGAAACAGGTCCCTTCTGCCCTTCTGGTCTGTGCTGAATTATTATTCTGCCCAGTCCCACAACTGACTTGCATCCGAACCATATCCCTCCATACCCCTCCCATCCATGTACCTGTCCAAATTTTTCTTAACTGTTAAAATTGAGCCCATATTCACCATTTCACCACTCCCACCTCTGTTCCATTTGTACTGGGGTAGCCAACCTTTCCATTTTAATTTAGACCTACACCATGGTAACGTCATTTCGGCCCACGAGTACGTACCAGGGGTATAGGTTAATTGGGCAGCACAGACTTGTTACTGTTACTGTGTATGTCTAAATTAAAAATTAAAAGGTTGGCCACCCCCGAATTTTAAACCTTTCCCCTTTTAACTTTAACCCATGTTAGGTTTTTATCTCACCTGACCTAGGTGGAAAAGGCCTGCTGGCATTTATTCTATCTGTACCCATCATAATTTTAAATATCTCTACCAAATCTCCCCTCATTCTTCTATGCTCCAAGGAATAAAGTCCTAACCTGTTTAACCTTTCCCAGTAACTCAGTTCCTGAAGACTGGGCAATGTCCTAGTAAATTTTCTCTGCCCTCTTTCTATCTTGATAACTTTTCTGTAGTTCGGTGACCAAACCTGCCCACAATCCTCCAAATGAAGCCTCACCAACGTCTTATACAACTGCAACATGATCTCCCTAAATCTATACTCAGCGTTCTGCCTGATGAAGCCCAATGTGCAAAAAGTCCTCCTGTGACACCACTTTCATGATACTATGGACCTGTACTCCTCGATCCCTCTGCTCTGCTCCCCAGATCCCTACCATTCAGTGTGTGGGTCCTAAAATGCAGCCCCTCACATATC